>NC_091155.1:7677482-7947482 GCF_040958095.1 Procambarus clarkii
CCATCTTTTCTGGCACGGGATGGGGCTGCTGCGTTCTGGAGGGGTCCTTGGTTAGTTGGTGCTTGGTTGGTCGGGCCGGGGGCGTGTCGTGTTTTGTGTTCTGTGGCGGCCCTCCGCTGTTATTTGCATGCCACGGCATCTGTGTCCGGGGCGCGTTTTGCGTTGATCTGGTTTTGTTCTTCCTGGTTCGCAGGTGACGGTGTCCCGGGTTGTCAGCCATGTTCTTGCGGCTAACCTGCCTGTGTTCTTCCTCCATGCCCGTGGTGTTTGTGGCTTCGCTGCTCTCGTTGCAGTCTGAGCGACGTGTCCTTGCTGTCATTTGGGCACGGATCTTTGGTGTTCGTACTGGGGCCTTGCTGCTTGTTGTCTTGTGTTGTTCCCAGGCCCCCTCGGGGCTGTGGCGCCTTGGGTTGGTGTTTGCTGCCGGTTGTCTCGCTTCCGTGGGGGTGCGTGGTGTCCGCCTCCCAGTTCCATCCCTTTGACCTTCCTCTGTGGGTAGTTAGCTCCGGGGAGCCGACGGGGCACCCCCCTCCACAAAAAATAAAACGGCTTTGAATGTAATGAAATGCCATTTTCTGGGTGAGACCTGGTTGGTTGATACCTGGTTGATGGGGTTCTGGGAGTTCTTCTACTCCCCAAGCCCGGCCCGAGGCCAGGCTCGACTTGTGAGAGTTTGGTCCACCAGGCTGTTGTTTGGAGCTGCCCGCAGGCCCACATACCCACCACAGCCCGGTTGGTCCGGCACTCCTTGGAGGAATAAATCTAGTTTCCTCTTGAAAATGTCCACGGTTGTTCCGGCAATATTTCTTATGCTTGCTGGGAGGACGTTGAACAACCGCGGACCTCTGATGTTTATACAGTGTTCTCTGATTGTGCCTATGGCACCTCTGCTCTTCATTGGTTCTATTCTACATTTTCTTCCATGTCGTTCACTCCAGTACGTTGTTATTTTACTGTGTAGATTTGGTACTTGGCCCTCCAGTATCTTCCAGGTGTATATTATTTGATATCTCTCTCGTCTTCTTTCTAGTGAGTACATTTGGAGGGCTTTGAGACGATCCCAATAATTTAGGTGCTTTATTGCGTCTATGCGTGCCGTATATGTTCTCTGTATTCCCTCTATTTCAGCAATCTCTCCTGCTTTGAAGGGGGAAGTGAGTACTGAGCAGTACTCAAGACGGGACAACACCAGTGCCTTGAAGAGTACAACCATTGTGATGGGATCCCTGGATTTGAAAGTTCTCGTAATCCATCCTATCATTTTTCTGGCTGTCGCAATATTTGCTTGGTTATGCTCCTTAAACGTTAGGTCGTCAGACATTATTATTCCCAAATCCTTTACATGCTGTTTTCCTACTATGGGTACATTTGATTGTGTTTTGTACTCTGTATTATGTTTAAGGTCCTCATTTTTACCGTACCTGAGTACCTGGAATTTATCACTGTTAAACATCATGTTATTTTCTGATGCCCAGTCGAAAACTTTATTAATATCAGCTTGAAGTTTTTCAATGTCCTCAGCCGAGGTAATTTTCATACTGATTTTTGTGTCATCTGCAAAGGATGATACGAAGCTGTGACTTGTATTTTTGTCTATATCTGATATGAGAATAAGGAAAAGCAGTGGTGCAAGGACTGTACCCTGAGGTACAGAGCTTTTCACTGCACTTGGACTAGATTTTATATGGTTGACAGTTACTCGCTGAGTCCTGTTTGACAGAAAACTGAGTATCCAGCGTCCTACTTTACCGGTTATTCCCATTGACTTCATTTTGTGTGCTATCACGCCATGGTCACATTTATCGAAGGCCTTTGCGAAGTCCGTGTATATCACATCAGCATTCTGTTTCTCTTCTAATGCCTCAGTGACTTTGTCGTAGTGCTCAAGTAGCTGTGAGAGGCACGATCTTCCCGCTCGAAATCCATGTTGGCCTGGGTTATGAAGGTCATTGGTCTCCATGAAATTGGTGACCTGACTCCTAATCACTCTCTCAAATACTTTTATGATGTGCGATGTTAGTGCAACTGGTCTATAATTTTTTGCCAATGCTTTGCTCCCTCCCTTGTGTAGAGGGGCTATGTCTGCTACTTTAAGTGCATCTGGTATCTCCCCCGTGTCCAAGCTCTTCCTCCACACTATACTGAGTGCCTGTGCTACCGGCACTTTGCATTTCTTTATAAATATTGAATTCCATGAGTCTGGACCTGGGGCCGAGTGCATGGGCATGTTTTCAATTTCTTTTTCAAAATTTAGTGCGCTCGTGTTTATATCAGTTATATTTACCGGGGTTTGAATATCCGGCATAAAGAAATTGTCTGGATCTTCCACCTTCATGTTGTTTATTGGAGTGCTAAACATGTCCTCATACTGCTTTTTTAGGATTTCACTAATTTCTTTGTCATCCTCCGTGTATGAACCTTCACTTGTACGAATAGGTCCAATACTGGCAGTGGTTTTTGCTTTTGATTTCGCATATGAGAAGAAATATTTTGGATTTTTCTTTATTTCCTGAATTGCTTTCTGTTCTAACTGCCTTTCTTCAGTTTCATATGAGTGTTTCAATTTCCGCTCGATTTCTTCAATCTCCCTATTTAAATTATTCCTTCTTTGACGGGAAATTCGTGTCTGCATAAGCAGTTCCGTTATTTTTTTCCTGCGTTTATAGTGTCGTCTGCGTTCTCTTTCTACGTTAGATCTCTTTCTGGCTTTCCTCAAAGGAACATGTTTCAGACAGACTTGATACGCTTCTGAAGTAAGTTTTTCTATTCCTTCTGTAGGACTTGTATTATTTAGAACAGTTCCCCATGGAATGTTTGTAAGTTCCCTGTTTATTATCTCCCAGTCTATCCTTTTATTATTAAAATTGAATTTACTGAATAGCCCCTCTCGCTTTATCAACGTTTTAAGTCTATTCTGAGTATTGATGGTCGTTTGCTGCCGGTTGCTCCCCGGAGACCCGGAGACTCCCCGGCAACCCTCTCTCCGGTCGGCGGTTTTTCGCGTGTTTTGACATCCAGCCTCAGAACTGATGGGTGGATAGCTGACATGGGAGGTCTGGGGCTCCTTCCCCCTTCCTGGGAGGGGGGGAGCTGCGCAGACAGCGGCGCGGTGACGTGTGACGTCATACAGTGGTACCTCGGAATGCGATTGTCCCTGTATGCGAGGTTTTCGGAAGGCGAGGTGTATTTACTCCAAAAATTTGTCTCGGAAGGCGATGGTTACTTCGGGAGGCGAGTTTGGATGCGAGTTTGTTGATACGCGTACAGCCGACCTAGCGCGTGGTGGTTCGGCGATCGTCGCCCCTCCACCCCGCCGCCCCTCAGTTTACCATTGTCTCGCGCTCAGTGACTACCCCCACATCAATTCTTGTCGCGGATTTTCAGTGTTTTGTTGGATTTTTGGTGATTTGTCTATACAATTTGTTATTATATATCTCACCATGAGTCCCAAGAAAGCCAGTGGTAAGGATAAAGGCCAGAAAGCTCATGTGAGGATAACAATAGAGGAGAAACGAGATCATTCGGAAGCATGAGAACGGTACACGTGTTGTTGAACTTTGTAGGCAGTACAACAAAGCGACATCAACAATATGCACTATACTTAAGAAGAAAAATAAGATTATGAGTGCTAATGTGGCAAAAGGAGTAAGAACATTAACGGCACAAAGACCACAAATACTTGAAGAAGTGGAAATGTTGTTATTAATTTGGATACACGACAAGGAGTTGAGGGGTGATAGTGTTTCGGAGGCCATTATTTGTGAGAAAGCCAGGGTGTTGCACGAAGACCTTCTAAAGAAGACCCCTGCAACGAGTGATGCAGATAAGAAAGAGTTTAAGGCAAGCAGGGGCTGGTTTGAAAAATTTAGAAAGAGAAGTGGTATCCATAGTGTTACAAGGCATGGGGTTATGTGATGTGATTATGGAAGGGGACTCCCCTTCCAAACAGTAACTCCTCTCCTCCTCCCCCCTCCTCACCATCTTCCATACGCCTACAGCACTCGACAGCAAGGTAAGTAATAACTGGAACATAGTTTTGTAGGTTTATTTAGATGAATTAGGTATAAAAATTTAGTTTGATGTGGGGTTTTTGGGGTAGTCAGGAACGGATTAATTCATTTCCCTTTATTTCTTATGGGGAAATTAACTTCGGAATGCGAGTTTTCGGAAGGCGAGGCGTCTCCAGGAACGGATTAAACTCGCATTCTGAGGTATGCCTGTACTAGTTTACTTGTTTTCTGTTGGGGAGTTCTATCCACTAGTTCGGCTTTAGGTAGCAATTTTAACCAGAATAGGGGTTTGTTTTGGAATACTTACCTTTCTGGATGCTTGACCCGGTTGATGGCAGACATAGAATGCTTCCAACCACACGTGTGTTTCTATAGGCCATTGCTTCCCTTGCCTCTCTGAGGGGGGCCCCAGGTTCTGGCCGTGGTCCCCGGTAGGCCCTAGAACTCCATAGACATGACTGATGCCAAAGTCTGAGGAGCCTCCGGGTCTCACCCAGAAAATGGTGTTTCATTACAATCAACGCAGGTTTTTTGGAAAGCAGTGCCATCTGTAGGACATAAGAGCAACACACGCTGTTTTCTCTGAAAGTTCTTCACCGATTACTTTGAAATTTTGATACAACGTTCCATTTAAATACGCGTATGTTTTTATATACCTACTATTTAGATGCTACACCTGTGACAGGTAAAAACACGCGTTTTTTTGAAAAACAGCGCCATCTGTTGCACGGAAGAGCAACACATGACATACAAAATGTTAAGATTCCATATCAGTGTTTCCGATTGAATTGATAAATTGAATTTTCATAGATTTTTATTTATTTTCATTTTGATTAAATTATTTCGTGTGACTTTGCATTGGAATTGAGCTGTGTAATTTACCATACTGTTCATTTTGTGGGTATAGCTTGTTTCTTTTTCATTGTTTTTCATTTCGTTTTCTTAACTGTTCTTCTTATTTTTCAGTGCAATTGGTGGTGAAATTGATCTGTGTCAATTGATCTGTGTTTGAATTGAAATATTTTGTTAGTATTTTTTCTTTTTGTTTTGAAAATAAGTAAATGAACAACATGTTTATTTCACAGCTGCAAATGTACAAGAAACAACTATGAATCCACCGGCTACAGCATTAACTGCTTTCTTCATGTTATGTCAAAATAACGCGTTTACGAAAACACTGCTGTATTCAGAAGTGCATACGTATTACACATGGAATGCCAGTAGAAAATCATTTGAATGACGCAAACGAGGAGACCGAATCGACGAACAACCTGGCATATTCAAATAAACTACAATAGGCAGACTACACTGTGCATCCCAATCAAGATGAATGCTTCTTTCTTCACATGCTGTTGGGAAATGTGCCCAGTCCAACGTCTTTCCAGTCATTTAGATTTGTCAACGGCGTAACACATGCCACTTTCCGTAGTGCATGTCAAGCTCGGAATTTATTGGAGAACGATCGACGCCGGGACGTATGCATTAATATGCGTCCAACACGTCACATCTAAATCAAATTCGTGCATTGTTTGCAATCATTTTGACCAACTTGTCTTCATTTCCAACAGAGTTATGGGAGAAATATAAATCGCACGTGGCTGAAGATATTATCCGTCAAATACGAAGGAAAATTAAAATATGAACATTGATTTCACAGCAGAAATCAACAACGAAGCATTGATAATGATTGTAGATTTGTGCTTAGATATCGTGAACAAAATTCTAAATCAATTGGAAATGCCATCATCGAATCAATCTGCTGCTGCTTTGTTCGATGTTGATTTGCGTCGTAAACAAAATTACAACATGAGTGATCTGTTGTCGTATGTGCAATCAAATATTCTTAAGCTAACGCTTGAGCAAAAAGGTGTTTACAATAAAATAATTCAAACGGTCAATAACGGGTTTGGAGAAATCTTAGATGTGCCAGGAGGAACTGGAAATCCTCTCTAATTATATTGATTCTGGCAGCATTTCGATTCCAAAATGGCATAACCTTAGCTCTTGCATCGTCCGGAATAGCTGTGACATTGTTACCAGGTGGAAGAACTGCTACTTCGGCTTTGAAATTGCCATTGAACATGCAATTTATTGAAACTCCCACGTGCAACATTTCCAAAGCATCCGGCATGGGAAAAGTATTGCAGAAATGTATACTTATTGTTTGAGATGAATGCACAATGGCCCACAAAAAATCACTCTAGGCTCTTGGTCGATTATTGCAAGATTTGCGTGGAAACGTCAGACCATTTGGGAATGCATTAATATTGCTCACAGGAGATTTCAGGCAAAAATTACCTGTAATTCCTCGATACAAGTCCGTTGACACTGTTGAGGAAGCAGATGAAGCGGTTAGTTATCCAACAGAATTTTTGAATTCGCTCGATCTTCCAGGGATACTATCACACGTACGGCAATTGAAAATCTGAGAGCCAATTATCATGTTGCGAAATATCAATTAGCTAAAGCTTTGCAACGCCCCGCGCCTTACAGTAAAAAAATTAATCAGCAACGTCGCAGAAGCTACAATCTTGACAGGACCTTTCAAAGGTGAAGATCTTCTCATTCCTCGCATTCCTATGATTCCAACAGATATGCCATTTCAATTTAAGATATTGTAATTTCCTGTTCGATAGGCGTTTGCAATCATCATAAATAAAGCTCGGGGCCAATCTTTAGAATTGTGCTCTTTATATCTAGACACAGATTGCTTCTCATAGGGACAAATATATTTCGTGTGTTCTAGAGTCGGGAAACAGACAATCTCTATATCTCCACAGACAATGGAACAACAAAAAATGTTGTATACCCACACAAGCATTGTGAAATTATACATATTAGAAATGTGCGCTTTCTCTTTTCTTTCTTTTCCATTTAACCAGACTGAGCTACAGCAAAGCATGGCAGGTACAGCTAGTATTACATAAAATAAGAAAATCTGTAGGAGCCATGATGAGGGTTCAAACCTATGCAGTGGGTGTTCCCAGGTGCACATGCTAGTGACTAGACCACGATATATCTTAATGTTGGAGTCTGATGATGATCGAATCCTCATCATGGCTCCTACAGAGTTTCTCATTGATGCAGTATAGTTAGTGTGATTACTCTGTGTATTACAAGAAATAGTTGGAGCCTTGAGAAAGCTATTGAGGATATTTAAAACTAAATTCTATGATGTTTCATTTTGAGTTAGCAAAGTTTTTGTTCATTTAGGTATGGCCCTGCTATTTTTTAATAATGAATTTTGAGGCTTGGGATGTGAGAAATAAGATGTGGTTAAATATGGTGCAGACTAGTTCATCTGGTGGTTGTCTATTATATTTTAGATTGAAATAAGTTTTGCTAAGTGAATTACCCCACAAGGCATGGGGAAATACCTCCTGGAGGCATGTTTGATTGCAAGGAATTGGAGTGGATCCCATATAGTGCTTTGAATTGAGGTTATACTACATTTAAATATTGTAGTGCTGAAATATTTTTAAGTTTGTTAAAATTTTAGATGTGGATGTAAACTTCTATTATGTACAATAATGGATAACTCATAAACTAATATAAAAGTTTGTGAAATTACAAATATTATGCTTACATAAATTTTTGTAGTATGTTTTTATTATAAATGTACATAACTACTTAGAATTCTTAATCCATAGGAATGAGGTGTGGCGGTATGATCCCAAGTTTGGTACACATGGTCAGCGTTTCCAGAAAGCACTCTTCAGAGGATTCAAGTGGGGATTGATTGCTGCCGTTGCAACTGTTGCTATTGAGCGAGCATTTAATTTGGGCCATGGTCATGAAGATACTCACCACTGAATGAGCAGTTTTGATTGCACCTTTGCTTTCTTGTATAAATTTCCTAAATAATTGGTTTTCATTAAGAACTTAGTGCAACAAAAATTTTCAGATTTAATTCAGTTATACAATAGTCTGGTGAATATTCTTGCATTTTTAATGT
Organism: Procambarus clarkii; assembly: GCF_040958095.1. NCBI lineage: Eukaryota > Metazoa > Arthropoda > Malacostraca > Decapoda > Cambaridae > Procambarus > Procambarus clarkii. Next base: position 7,685,448 of record NC_091155.1, read on the forward strand.
TGTAAATTACATGGTGTAAATAATGTTTAATGACAATAAAAAACTTTGTTAATAATATTTTTGACTAACCTTGTGCATTCTTGCATTATGATCTTGGAGATATTCACTTCTGAATAAATTATTTTAACTTCTGTACTGTGCAGCTATAAAATATGACGAAGCTTCCAGTGCACATACAAAAAAAATTAATCCTAAAAATTTGTTTGTTAAAATTCTTTCCCTGAATCACAAATACATGAAATAATAAAAACAAGCACTTAATGTAGCTGTAGCGAAATGAAGATGACTGATGATGTAACGGCTGTTGTGGGGGTTTTCTTTTTTGCTTTCCCGACTGCAATGCATACGTCGCCAATGTACATGTGGCAGACGTTTCACAAAGCTGTCGGAATCAGCAGAGAAAATACGAGAGCAACCGTACAGGGCCTGGGAGCAAGGTCGAGTTAGTCCTTGAGGGTCTTTTCTCAGACTAGCCTCGCCTAGTCCTGGTCCATGTTGATCGTTGGAATCTCTTCAATGATTGAAACACTTTAAGGGACTCCTAGGGTCCTCGTCACATTTATAGATTAGTGAATTAGGCAATTCGGTGTTGGAGATGCCTGGAGCTGAAGGCTTGAGTAAATAATTGGCAGTATTCAGATGTGGTTCAACGGAAACACTGCATAAAGCTTAACAGTAGTTTATTTACTAAACCACTAATACAAAGGTTGCTTGGTTTACTTTAGATTGGTGTCAGAAAGACTATGGTTGCATTAGCGAGACTCTTGACGTCTGGCTAAACAATTCGGATCCACTCGTGGAGTAACACCTAACTTAACACAATTGACAGGCAATCATTAATACGGCAACCTAACTGCCGGTATACAAAGGAATCTCAAGAGTTCCAACCGGATACTCGGGTAATGATATGCAATAAACACAATGGGACAGGCAGTAACATGCACAATAATAATATCACACAATACTAAATGTGTGGTGTATGTGAAGTTCACATTCACAGACGAGTGAAATGTCGTGGTACCACACAGATAAACACGCATACACCGTCTGGTGTCTTCACCTATACCTGTCAGGTATGAATAGGTGAGAACTGTGGTTGATCCCTCAGATCAACACAGACACAATAAAACAATGACAAGATCTCGTACTTACAGGTGGGGTACCTCTCTTATTCACTCACTCTCTCTGGCACATTGATGCAAGAACTCGTAGGAGGCCTGACAGCTGGGTGCTCGTTCTGACGTGAGACCATTGGTGACAGGCTTTCCCACAAACCGTACTTGACACGGGGGTACTCGCAGGAGGGCGCGCTGTATATCAACACACACACACACACACACTGGCACTGGCGGTGATTAAGGGTGGTGACGTCACGTGGTACAGTGAGGGTGGCGGCGGGCGGCTCGAGGTCATACCTGCAGTAAGGAAATGAACTTGACATGACTTTGAAACATGCCATATACTGCAGGTATGTTGACGACATTTTTACACAGGTACCTGATGTCAGACGTCTGCAGGAGCTGAAGGAGGCATTCGAGCGGAATTCTGTGTTGCGTTTCACTTAAGAGATGGAGAAGGATGGGAAGCTACCCTTTCTAGATGTAACAGTCATGGAAAGGAGCGGTTTCCACACTGCAGTCTACACTAAGGAAACAAACATAGGAATGTGCCTCAATGCCAACAGTGACTGCCCAGACAGGTACAAGAGGATTGTTGTTAATGCTTATGTCGACCGTGCTCTCAGCCACAGCTCAGGATGGAAGCAAGTCAATGAAGAACTCTGTAGGGTAAGGCAGGTCCTAGTCAACAACGGCTTCTCCAATGGTTTCGTTGAAGACATCATAAAAAGGAAAGTGAAACGCCATGCAACCTCTGAAGAGACAACGAACACAACACCTGTACCCCCTATTAGGCTATTTTACAGGAACTTCTTTTCCACAGCTCATAAAACAGAAGAAAGGGTCCTGAAAGATATTGCTAATAGGAACGTTATCCCTACAGATAAAAATCAGAAGATACAATTGACGATTTACTATAAAACAAAACAAAAACGGCCAACCTACTCATGAAAAACTCTCCAGACACAAAGCAGAACGCTTTAAAAGAGACCAATGTCGTCTATGCCTTTAAATGCCCACTTGGGGACTGTAAGCCCCAAAGAACTCAGTATATAGGCAAGACAACAACATCTCTTTCCAGGCGATTAACAATGCATAAGCAACAGGGCTCCATTAAGGAACATACAATCTCTTCCCACAACCAGACCAGACCACCAGAGAAGTCTTAACAAACAACACAGAAATCATCGATAGATAAAGCGATAGCAGGCGGCTTGACATCTGCGAGGTACCACACATCAAGAAGTCAACACCAGCAATGAGCAGCCAATTAATGCACAACTATATTCTACCCACTTCAAGACTCCATACCAATATAGAAGCATCAAGAGGAAACATGGGCCAATAGGCCCTTTGCAGTTACTTCCATTCTTCCCTTTCATCTATACCCATTGAACCGTGTTCTGTCTTGTGTTGAAAGTTTGTTCACCTCATCCAAAACTGTTGTAACATATCATCTCACCCAAATGCGAGTATATAAGACAAAAGCTTTTTAAATATTAGCATAGTAAAACTCTGTTTAGTGTTTGCAGGTTATAGTTGTGTGTGTGTAAACTAAAGTCTTTGAAAATGTAACAAGTTATTACAAAACGCGTTCAAGTGTCGCATCAGACGAAAAATTAAAATGAATTTTGGAGAATTGATTTTTCAATTACCATAACAGTAAAAAGAAACATAAGAAATATTGAGAAAATTCGTGTTAGAATTATTAATCTTACTTTTTCGGTCATATTTAACAATATATATATATATTGTATATATATATATATATATATATATATATATATATATATATATATATACATATATATATATATATATATTAAATATATTTATATGTCGTACCTAATAGTCAGAACGCACTTCTCAGCCTACTATGCAAGGCCCGATTTGCTTAATAAGCCAAGTTTTCCTGAATTAATATATTTTCTCTAATTTTTATCTTATGAAATGACAAAGGTACCCATTTCATTATGTATGAGGTCAATATTTTTTTATTGGAGTTAAAATTAACGTAGATATATGACCGAACCTAACCAACCCTACCTAACCTAACCTAACCTATCGTTATAGGTTAAGTTAGGTTAGGTAGCCTAAAAAGTTAGGTTAGGTTAGGTTAGGTAGGTTAGGTAGTCGAAAAACAATTAATTCATGAAAACTTGGCTTATTAGGCAAATCGGGCCATGCATATTAGGCCGAGAAGTGCATTGTGGCTACTAGGTACGACATATATATATATATATATATATATATATATATATATATATATATATATATATATATATATTGTATTTAATGGTTACTAGATATACATGGGTTGATACAAAAAGTGCTTAAAGGGTATGGATCTCTAGGAAAAACATGACAATGGGAAACATTGATAAATGTCACAGACAGGTTCAATCAGTGTTGCAAGTCAAAAACTTCTTCAAATTCCTCTGAAGTTGGACAATTAAGTGCCCAAGACGCAACAGGGATTCCCCCTCTGAATCGCAACACTGAGGCACTGGAACAAGAAACTTTTAGCTCTCCAATCGTAGCACCGATCAATTCATCCCCCAATTCCTTCAGGAACTTCAAAGCACATTTTCCCTATGAACCGAGGGTCTCTGAGCTGATCGGAACTAATTAAGCTGTAGCAGTGTGCCTGACCTCTGTATTTAATAATTTTCTGCGATTCCCTGAAAGAAGCAGCGCCACCCCCTTCACGTGTGCTGTAGTGGAGGTAGGTACTGGCAAGTGTGGCAGCGCACATGTAGTCCCACACCACTTGCTTACCACCCTTCCAAGGAAGCAAGGTGACCCCATCTGGGCGTTTCTGAGGGTTGTTAGGTATGAATAAGTGTGGTTCTCTTTGTGCCGGGCAGCGGGTTGTGGTGAGGCTTCTCTTGATGATGTCAGTGACTTCTTCATGTCTTGCAATCTTACCCCTGTGATTTACGACATACCAGACCATGACGACCATATTGGTCTGCCATCGCAGTTCTGCAGATGCACCTATGTTCGGTGAGGATGGGGGCGAAAAGGCGAAGGGCAACTACAATGCGGAGAGCGTCATGATTGAGGCTAGTTCCCAGGGCTGCATAGGGCACAGCAAATAAAAAATCCCCGGCATGGGGTGCTGTTACCACTTGGAGGCGGGGTTTGTTTTCAGCATCTGCGTTGTCAATCATTACTGTGACAGTCTTTTCCATTATGGAACTATCCCAGTGGGCCTGCTTGTGGTCTTTTGGGGCTTGTGGTCGGGGTAAAGGGTGTGCAATGGTTTCCCATTGTCTGGCTGCTTCGATGAACGTTTGATCATGAGTTCCTGCTGTGTCTCGTACGCTCTGAAAGGATCTGCCCTACCAATTTGCTAGCTGCTGTACATGAGGATAAGAATGCTGGAAGTGCTACCTCAGCTGCCTTTCGTATGTCTATCCCCCCAAATCTCACTGGTAGTGTTAGTGTTGCTTGGTCCCACTGACTCATCTAAATCTAGGTTGAGCGCCTTCCTGAATATTGACCTGAGGAGCTCATCATATTGATTTAGAAGTGGATATAATATATATATATATATATATATATATATATATATATATATATATATATATATATATATATATATAATATATATATGTCGTACCTAGTAGCCAGAACGCACTTCTGAGCCTACTATGCAAGGCCCGATTTGCCTAATAAGCCAAGTTTTCCTGAATTATTATATTTTCTCTAATTTTTTCTTATGAAATGATAAAGCTACCCATTTCATTATGTATGAGGTCAATTTTTTGTTATTGGAATTAAAATTAACGCAGATATATGACCGAACCTAACCAACCCTACCTAACCTAACCTAACCTATCTCTATAGGTTAGGTTCGGTTAGGTAGCCTAAAAAGTTAGGTTAGGTTAGGTTAGGTAGGTTAGGTCGTCGAAAAACAATTATTTCATGAAAACTTGGCTTATTAGGCAAATCGGGCCTTGCATAGTAGGCTGAGAAGTGCGTTCTGGCTACTAGGTACGACATATATATATATATATATATATATATATATATATATATATATATATATATATATATATATATATATATATATATATATATATATATATATATATATTATATGTTGTACCTAGTAGCCAGAACGCACTTCTCAGCCTACTATGCAAGCCCGATTTGCCTACTATAGCCAAGTTTTCATGAATTAATTGTTTTTCGACTACCTAACCTACCTAACCTAACCTAACCTAACCTAACCTTTTCGGCTACCTAACCTAACCTAACCTATAAAGATAGGTTAGGTTAGGTTAGGTTCGGTCATATATCTACATTAATTTTAACTCCAATAACAAAAAATTGACCTCATACATAATGAAATGGGTAGCTTTATCATTTCATAAGAAAAAAATTAGAGAAAATATATTAATTCAGGAAAACTTGGCTTATTAGGCAAATCGGGCCTTGCATAGCTTTTCAATATTATCATTAATTTTCATATTTATATGGTGCTGTGTGTATTGTGCATTCCGAGAGTAGCATATGGTGAGTGTGAGATAACTTTGGATTACGTGGTGACTGCGTGGTGACTGTAGGCCTCAGTCATTCTGTTAATTGACCATCTCTCCCTCCGTGTTATTACTCGTGTTTACCACATTTTGTCCCTAGGATATTTCTCACATTATCGGCAGATCATCATTGTGGTACCCTGGTACTTTGGTTTGTCATTGGGTCAAAGCACCCTATCTTCTGCAATCCGACCAAAGGAGGATAAAAGGGCCATAGTTCCTCTAGCACGGACTACGTTGCTGAGTTGGGACCTCAGCAGCAGTTCTCGTCACCAGTTGACACTCGCACCCCTACACGTCGGTCAGAGATGATGATATTTACTTAGGTAGGTAATTAGCTTTCTTTTTACAGAGCACAAAATTCGCTAATTCTGTAAGTATCATATTCATTTAGTGGGAAACCCTTGCTTATGTCCTATAGAGACTCGGCAAGGTATGCCAACATTCTTGGACTACTTAATTTACTTTTTGAGCAATTAAATGTTTCATTTGTTTTAGAAACTCAGTTTCACTTATTTAGTAGGATTTTCTTGCCCTTATTCTCTTACATTGAGTACCGGGTACAAGATTTCCTGCGATCTTGATTTACTAATCATTTACCATCCTATAATTAACATTAATTGTTAAAGATTAAAATTCCACAGGATAGTTACCAGTTGCCACGTTATCCTGTTTCTGACATTTACCATATCACAACTATATTCGTGTACATTTATTTGGGATCTTTCACCATGTTTCGTCTCAAAGCTTTCCGTAACGATCCAGCAGGTGAAATAGGGACCTTATGTCGTGCCAAGAGGACTGAATTACAAACTCTTGCACACGAGTATCAACTAGATGTTCCCCATGGAGCCAACAAAAATGAACTGCATAACTTAATTATGGATTACCTTTTAGATGAAGGGAAAATTGACTCTGAAACTCACGAAACTTATTCTATTGCAGATAAAAACATGATCTGGCGGCTATAAAACTCAAACTCGAGCTCGCAAAGCTCGAGCGAGAGCAACAAAAAGAAGCCCTTGAACAACAAAAAGAAGCTCTACAACTGAGGGAAAGAGAAGCTGCAATAAGGAAAGAAGAGTGGGAACGAGAAGCTGCAATCAGGAAAGAAGAGAAAGAATGAGAAGCTGCAATCAGGAAAGAAGAGAAAGAACGAGAAGCTGCAATCAGGAAAGAAGAAGCAGCAATCAGGAAAGAAGAACAGGAACGTGAAGTCATCCTCAAGTAACGTGAGACTGCAATATTCAGAGAGCGTGAGCGAGTACAGCTTGAAGCAAAACATCGTCATCAGGAGATGCAACGCGAGCATGATAAAAAGCAAGCGGATATGGCTATAGAATGTCGTCAACGAGAACTGACGTTGGAAACTACACACCACACTCAACGCCAGCAAGCTACTGCTAGTCTTCCAGTAAGTTTCAATGTCTCCCATGCAAGTAAGTTAATGCCACCATTCGTTGAGACAGAGATTGATGTTTTTTTTACCACCTTTGAGACCCTAGCTAATAAACTTAGCTGGCCTGCTGATCAATGGTCTACCCTTCTCAGAGTGCATCTGACAGGTAGAGCTGCAGTTACTCTCAGTACCTTAGCGTCTGAGAATGACTACCAGACCCTGAAGCAAGCAGTTTTGGATGCCTACCTTCTCTCCACCGAAAGCTACAGACGAAAATTCCGTGACCATCTTAAGGCAAGTACCACCACCTTTCTAGAATTTGCCAATACAAAGAAAAGATATTTCATGAAATGGCTGGAAGCAGCACATGTCTCTACATTTGCAGAACTCATCAACCTCATGCTAGTTGAGGAATTCTTGAGACGTGTTCCCCCTTCCGTCCGTTTATATCTAGCAGATAAAGAAGAAACCGACAACATCAAATGTACGAAGTCGGCTGACACCTACAGCCTCATCCACCGGCTGACACCATCACCACCTCCCAGTAAGAAGTCTTGGTACAGTTATGATAAAGTGAGTACAGATGAAGCGAGCTCACAATTGTATTGTAAGTATTGCAAACTCTATGGACATATCATAGATAGATGTGGGAAGGCTCAATACAAGAGCAATGAATCTACTAAACCCAAACAGATTCCTCCTAAGTCCGGTAAGCCTGTGATGAATGTTGGTGTTCATGTTAATGATCTTTCTCTCTTCAGTAAACACATGTATCCTGGAACTGTCTCTACCAACGGTACAGATTCTGAGGGACGTTTCAAATTGAAGATCTTGAGGGACACACCGGCTTTTCAGTCTATTATATTGAAATCAGCTGTGCCTAACATCACCTACACCGGAGAAACCGTCCTTATTACTGACCTCACTGCTACCACTCCGTATCCACTCGCCAGAGTCCACCTGGATTGTCCCTTCGTGACCGGTGAAGTCCAAGTCGCCATCAGGGAAAAGCCTTTTCCCATGCCTGGAGTGCAACTTCTCCTGGGCAACGACTTGGCAGAAGATCTGCAACCGTCCAACCTGATCATCACGGACAAACCCCAGGTGTGTACTTCTGCAATGGATAATCCCATCTTTGAATATGTTACAGCAGAGGTCCAAGAAAGTGATCAAGTTTCTCCTCCGGTTTTGGTGACCACCCGTGCACAAGCTGCACGACCACAACCAGCTGACTCTACTGCTACCGCTGTCTCTCAAGACCCTCAGAATCTACCTCCTAATCTTACCAGTTTGGAGTTCCGTAAGTTACAGAGGGAAGATCAATCATTAACACCATTATTCTTCCAGGCTGAGACTCAACCTGACAGTATCCCTGGGTTTTTCCTAGAGAATGAGTTGCTCTACCGCAGATACAGACCCAGCAAGCTGAAGGAGGATGACGATTGGGCCAATGTCGAACAACTAGTGATTCCCACCAGCCTACGGCCCGATATTCTACACCTGGCCCACGGAGCTCTTTCTCACTATGGTTTTAACAAAACCTACCACGGAATCAGACAAGAATACTACTGGCCAGGTATGGTAAAAGACGTTAAAAAGTACGTACAACAGTGTCATACATGTCAGATAACAGGTAAACCTAACATCTCTATTCCCCAGGCTCCACTAAAACCCATCCAGGTGCCTGCGGAACCTTTCCACAGACTCATCATAGACTGTGTTGGTCCTTTACCCCGGACCAGTTCTGGCAATGCCTATATAATAACTATCATGTTATTATACCATACGGCCACCTTGAACAGGAATTAAGCTCTCTTCAGATCTCGGTTACTAACTTTAAACCAGCAGAAACCTCTAAGAAGCAAGAAGAGATGCTACAAAAGTTAGAGAACCATTTTAACTCCCTACAACAGCAACACACTACAACCCAAGACGAATCAGACCATCTTAAGCTCCTTGATTCTGTCATCATCTCATCACAGGATTTTCCCCATGAAACTGACAGAGAAGACTGTACTGCCATCGTGATCCAGGAATTGCGTACTAAGTTGAATTATTCAATCGAAGCAAGAGACATTAAGTCAGCTTATAGAGTGGGTACCAAATCATCTGGTACAAACAACAGAAAGATAAGGGTGAAGTTAGATAGCTGCTCCCGCAAGTCAGACCTTATCACTACTGCTGTCGCTAGGAAATCCAATGTTTATGTGAACGAATGTCTTACCAGATTCAGACAAAATCTCTTATTTAAACTACGTGGAATTTGCAATAGATCCACTGCTATTAAACATTGTTTTGTGCGCGATGGTAAAATAATAGCTAGGAAGACTGACTCTGGAAAAACTTATGTCATAACCACTGAAGCACACCTCACTTCTTTCCTGGATGACTGTGGGATATCAGCTGAATAACCAGAACATAATTTGTAGTCTCACATACAACCAAAGTGTACTTAAGCTCTGCCTTTCCTTTCCAAAGGTGTTTATTTTTATTTTTATTTTATTTTATATTTTTTTGTTTGTCATCTTTGCCTGTTTTATACTCTTAATTATTTGTTCTTAGGTAATCCCCTTGTCACTAAACCTAGAGCTTTTTATTACCCTTTTAATTAACCATTAATAAGCTAATTATCTTCAAGATCATTTTTTTATGATTATTATTTTTCTTATTACTTTTTATTTTACATTTATATTGTCAGTCTCTACTGATTTTTTGCTTTTTATTTTATGTAACTTCTGTGTCCTCCCTGGCTATCTATTGGATCTTTATTTTACTTCTAAATTGTTACTATTTTATTGTATTTGCTTTTATTCTTGTGTTTTGCTTTATCGTGTATCTTGTATCGTGATCCCTCTGCATCTCTATGCACACTGATATTGATCCTGATCAAAATCTTCTGTCTCATATCTACACCAACCAACACATTGATCATCATTATTGCAAGTATTTCACAGCACACCAGGCTAAAAACAAACTTCAAAATAGCACCTGTCTATCAGTTTATAACCAAAATGTTAGATCACTTGGTAAACATTTTGACGATTTAAATGCATTACTCACAGCAATAGGTACTAACCTATCGTTCATTATTTTAACAGAAACTTGGCTAAATAAAGACTATACTCAACTCTACAACTTAGCTGGTTATAAAGCCATTCATAACTGTAGGCCTAATAAAAAAGGTGGTGGCACAGTTATATATTACCGAGATACATTTATCTGCAACAGTGTTATTAGTGACAGAGATGACTACTGTGAATATACTTTTGCTCAGTTTACAATTAAATCCCTTAAATCCTCTTTGACTATTGGAGCCATCTATAGATTTCCCAATACTAACATAGCTTCTTTTTTGCCTAAATAAAAATTATTATTATTATTATTATTATTATTATTTCTCAGACAACCTAAGGAATCTTATTATAAACAACAATCTCAACAAAAACCACATCATTCTGGGAGGAGACTTTAATATTGACCTGGGTCAACAAAATTGCTCTCAAGTTGACTATTTCCTTAACAGCATGAACTCCTGTATGCTAATCCCCACAATCACCAAACCTACCCGAGTCACTCAAACATCAGCCACTACCTTGGACCACATATGGACAAACATAACAGCTCCCCTTGTATCTGGTATAATCTACGACAGAACAACTGACCACTATCCTACCTTTCTCATAGCGAACATGGACATAACACCACCAAAAAGCAAGAAACTTTCATTTAGGCTACACAGTGAATCAGCTTTAGACAATCTTATAGAGGCACTTTACAATATTAACTGGGATTCTGAATTCAATAATACCCATGATATAAATTCATTAGCTAACCTCTTCCTCTCCAAAACTCTAAGCCTCTACAACCTTCATTGTCCCCTTCTTACCAAGCAAGTAACTGACAAAAGATTAAACAATCCATGGCTCACAAGTGGCATTCTCAACTCAATCAACAAGAAATATGAATATGAAAAGAAAGTTAGGATTGGCCTAGTTTCAAAGGAAGTAGCTAAAAGGTACTCATCAATGCTTACCAGTATCATAAGAAAGGCAAAACTTGCATATTATGTGAATAGATTACAGTCTCCGTGGTGTAGTGGTAAGACACTCGCCTGGCGTTCCGCGAGCGCTATGTCATGGGTTCGTATCCTGGCCGGGGAGGATTTACTGGGCGCAATTCCTTAACTGTAGCCTCTGTTTAACGCAACAGTAAAATGTGTACTTGGATGAAAAAACGATTCTTCGCGGCAGGGGATCGTATTCCAGGGACCTGCCCGAAACGCTACGCGTACTAGTGGCTGTACAAGAATGTAACAACTCTTGTATATATCTCAAAAAAAAAAAAAAATAGATTCAATGAAGCAAAAGACAACATGAAAAGCACTTGGAAAACTATCTCTAGTATCCTAGGAACTAAACAACACTCAGATAACCAAATAAAACTCTACAAGGATGGTGATATACCGTCAACTGATTTAGAAATGGCAAATGAATTTAATAGTTTCTTTTCATCGGTTGGTGCTAATCTTGCCAGTAAAATCCCACAGACTCAGACTCATATTAACACATATCTCTCAGGCAGCTATCCAAACTCTCTTCTCCTTTCACCAATCAGCCCGGCAGATGTTGTGTCCATCATACATTCTCTAAAAACCAAGGCAGGGAACACCAGTGAAATTCCGTCCATTGTGTACAAGAGAGCCTCCCATGCCCTTGCCCCACCCATAGCACTACTGTTCAACAAATCTATAGAGTATCACACCTTCCCTGATATCCTCAAAAAAACAAGAGTAACGCCAGTCCATAAAGGAGGCAATCCGGCGGACATAAACAATTATAGACCAATATCAAATCTACCCATTCTATCAAAAATATTTGAAAAAATTATTTACAAACAGCTCTATTCCTACCTCGTAAAATTCGACATACTCAGCCCCTGCCAGTTTGGCTTCCGGTCCCAAAAGAGCACCAACGATGCAATCATTAGTCTCCTTGACATTATCTACTCAGCCCTTGACAAAAATGAGTTTCCGATTGGACTCTTCATTGACCTAAGAAAAGCCTTTGATACTGTTAATCACAACTACCTCTTACTTAAACTCCAGCATTATGGAATCCGAGGCCTTGCCCTTGACTACATCCGATCCTATCTTAGTGACAGACACCAATATGTGACCATCAATGATACAACTTCTTCCACTCTACCAATTACCGTTGGAGTACCACAGGACAGCATCTTAGGACCTCTTCTATTTCTTATATATATAAACGATCTGCCTAATGTCTCTAATATTCTCAAACCTATATTGTTTGCTGACGATACTACCCTTATCTACTCAAACCTCAACCCACATACACTAAATAATGTTGTGAATAATGAATTAAAAAAAGTCCATTTATGGATGTCAACGAACAAACTAACATTAAACATCGAAAAGACTTACTACATCTTATTTGGAAGCAAATCATCAAATGCAATTCAGCTACAGATAGACAACATTAACATCAGTAATAAAATTGATGGCAAGTTTCTTGGCCTATTCCTAGACAAGAGACTCAACTTCAGCACCCACATTCAACACATAACTAAGAAAGTCTCTAAGACAGTTGGTATACTCTCCAAAATCAGATATTATGTTCCTAACTCTGCTCTCCTCTCACTATATTATGCACTAATCTACCCCTATCTTAATTATGGTATCTGTGCATGGGGGTCTACCACTGCAAACCACCTTAAGCCCATCATCACACAGCAAAAATCTGCTATCAGAATAATAACTAACTCTGCTTTCAGACAACACTCAGCTCCCTTGTTTAAATCCCTAAACTTGCTAAATATTAACTCCCTCCACACATTCTCTTGTGTCAACTACATTTACAAAACCCTGTTCTTAAATGCAAACCATGCTCTGAAACTCTCCCTGGACAGATGTAATAGGACCCATTTATTTATTTATTTATTTATTTATGCATATACAAGAATGTACATAAGGAATGTGAGGATACAATTATGGTAATTACAGTCTTGTAAAGCCACTAGCACGCGCAGCGTTTCGGGCAGGTCCTTAATCTAAGAAAATTTTAAGGAGGTAAATACTTGCAAAATTTATAGACAAAAAAATGATAACAGATTACATGGAATGAAAAAAAAAAAAAAGATGAGAGAAAATTATAGGTACAGTATATTAAAGCACATAGGTAGCTATGATTGATTGCAATGACAGCTTAAAATGGTAGTTGACAACAAATTGGTAGGCACAATACAGCAGAAACAATATAAGATTGATTGCAATGACAGCTTGAATGGTAGTTGACAAAAATTGGTAGTCACAATACAGCATATGGCTAGCACATAAAAGAAGACAGCAATGAACACAATGATAAGGTTGTTTGATATTACATAAAAATTAGGAGATTGGGTACCACTAGGTACAGAGCAAATTAAAGCTCAGTGTAGGAAACTAAATAGATGAAGTTAGGTACTTTTTGGTTTTGCTTTTAAATAAGGCAAAAGTTTTACAGTTTTTCAATTCACTAGGGAGTGAGTTCCATAGACTAGGTCCCTTAATTTGCATAGAGTGTTTACACAGATTAAGTTTGACCCTGGGGATATCAAAGAGATATTTATTTCTGGTGTGGTGATAATGGGTCCTATTACATCTGTCCAGGGAGAGTTTCAGAGCATGGTTTGCATTTAAGAACAGGGTTTTGTAAATGTAGTTGACACAAGAGAATGTGTGGAGGGAGTTAATATTTAGCAAGTTTAGAGATTTAACATTATCACCACACCAGAAATAAATATCTCTTTGATATCCCCAGGGTCAAACTTAATCTGTGTAAACACTTTATGCAAATTAAAGGACCTAGTCTATGGAACTCACTCCCTAGTGAATTGAAAAACTGTAAAACTTTTGCCTTATTTAAAAGCAAAACCAAAAAGTACCTAACTTCATCTTCTTAGTTTCCTACACTGAGCTTTAAATTTGCTCTGTACCTAGTGTTACCCAATCTCCTAATTTTTATGTAATATCAAACAACCTTATCATTGTGTTCATTGCTGTCTTCTTTTATGTGCTAGCCATATGCTGTATTGTGACTACCAATTTTTGTCAACTACCATTCAAGCTGTCATTGCAACCAATCTTATATTGTTTCTGCTGTATTGTGCCTACCAATTTGTTGTCAACTACCATTCAAGCTGTCATTGCAATCAATCTTATATTGTTTCTGCTGTATTGTGCCTACCAATTTGTTGTCAACTACCATTTTAAGCTGTCATTGCAATCAATCTTAGCTACCTATGTGCTTTAATATACTGTACCTACAATTTTCTCTCATCTTTTTTTTTTAATTTCATGTAATCTGTTATCATTTAGAAGGTATAGAAGGTTGTAACAGAACCCATGAGCACCACACCAGAAATAAATACAGTTTTGATATTCCTAGAGTACGACTTAATCAAACCAGAAATGCTCTACAAATCAAGGGGCCCAGGATGTGGAATGACCTTCCCAACCATGTTAAAGACAGTACCTCTCTCAACCAGTTTAAGGTAAAAACGAAGCTATACCTAATAAATTCCCTGTAACCTACCTTACCTCTCTATTGTCAACCCATGTATGTTTTTTTTTTGTTTTTTTTGTTTTACAAATCAACGCTGTTTTAATGTAATTTTCTGTAATAATTTGTAATTGTATTTGTGCTGTTTTTTCAACAATGTTCCCCCCTCTTTTACCTCTATTTTTATTTGTACTCAACGCATTTTTTTCTTTTTACCAATTAGTTTTAAGCTTTAGTCAGTAGTGTTTTTTCCTGCCCGAAACGCTTTGCGTAATAGTGGCTTTAGGCATTGTATGTACTAGCTCTTATCTATAAAGCCAACAAACTTTGTAAAATCTCTTTATGTATGTGCCTTTGCCTAAATAAAAATTATTATTATTATTATTATTATTATTATTATTATTTTTGTCTATAAATTTTGCAAGTATTTACCTCCTTAAAATTTTCTTAGATTAAGGACCTGCCCGAAACGCTGCGCGTGCTAGTGGCTTTACAAGACTGTAATTACCATATTTGTATCCTCACATTCCTTATGTACATTCTTGTATATGCATAAATAAAATAAAAAATAAAATGTGTCCTACCACCAGATTCCCCATAGCAGTTCCAGTAAAGAACATTACGGCTGCTACTGTGGTGAAACACCTATTGATGATCTTCACCCAGTATGGATTTCCAAGCGAGGTTCAAAGCGACTGTGGCACCAAGTTCACCAGTGATCTCTTCAAGAAGACACTGGAGGAGTTCAACATCACACAGGTACTGTCCAGCCCCTATCATCCTGCTTCACAGGGTTCTCTTGAACGTAGTCATCAGACTATTAAAGCACTCCTAAAGAAGTTCTGCAATGACACCTTGAAGGACTGGAATAAACAACTTGATCTCATTATGTGCATTTTCAGAAGTCTCCCCAATGAGTTTCTAGGAGTGTCTCCTTATAAGATGCTCTACGGACGTAAGTGCCGTACTCCTCTCAAAGTTTTCAAAGACTCTACGTAATGCCACCTTCAGTGACCCTCAGAATGTGCCCCAGTTTCTTCAAAACTTAAAATACATTCATTCTAGAGAGAGTACGTAAATTTACTAATGACAATCTATTGAAAGCCCAGGAGAGGATGAAGACTCATTTTGACCAAAGCAGCAAATTAAGGAAATTTAAACCAGGAGACTTCGTGTTGACATATTTTCCTATCCCAGGTTCTCCATTGCAAAACAAGTTTTCACGACCCTACCGTATCAAGGAGTGCAGGAACAACCACAACTACGTTCTTGAGACTCCAGATAGGCGGCGGAAGACCCAGTTGTGCCACGTCAACCTCCTGAAGCAGTATCAAGGTATTCCCCCCACTGTGTTGGTAACAGTCTCTACATTTAAAGGTCCATACCTCCACAGTGAAACCTTCCCTGCTTCTCCCGAAATCATTAACACTGAGACGGTGCTTTCCAAATCAGAAATCCTACCTGATCTTCATCCCAATTTACAGGACTATAATAGTGCTCCTTTGCCATGTTCTAATCCTATTCTCGCCTCGCCAGATATCACGAAGCCTTTCATCCTCCATGTCGACGCCAGTGGTACCGGCATCGGAGGTGTCCTGATGCAACAACGAGGCGAGGAGATTCGACCCGTTAGCTACTATAGCTACAAGGAACTACAGCATGATCAAAAGGGAGCCACTCTTCATCGTCCTGAACTTGCAGCACTTCAAACCATACCTGCAAAGTGCTCGGTCTACCACCATCTACTCGGACCACAATCCCCTACACTTCCTGCAGCAAGCCCAATTCAACAATCAACGGCTTCTACGATGGGCTTGATATCTGCAGAATTTCAACCTGGAGATCTTCTACATCAAGGGTTCTGACAACATCATAGCAGACGCCCTCTCCAGAGTCTATGAGGTGGAGGCTGCTCCACCTACCGCTCTACCACCTGAAGACGTAACTTCACCCGGAACCGCAGGCTTCGGGGGAGAGTTGTGATGATAATCTCTTTCTAGAGAGATTGAGCCTGCTCTTCCCTACCTCAAGTTACGTCCAGTTAACAAGTATAAGATGCTACATTCAAGATACGTCACCAGTAGCACAAAACGTTTTGACCAGGAGGCAAAACGTACCCAAGATCCCCCCCTACTCCACACACCCTCCACGCCGGCTTGTCAACCAGCAAACTACCCATTCCAGCCTGCCTGCTCCTGATTGGTGACCCGCTGACTGCGCACCTGTACACTGCACCTCCGTGCCATCTACCTGAATCGACGTCGGAGCCCTGACCAGCTATCAACTTCAGAATATTCTTTGTGCTCTTAGAGTTAAAATAAAAATAAAATAAAATAAAATAAAATAAAATAAAATGTTTATTTAGGTAAGGTACATACATACAATAAATTTTTACAAAGATTGGTTGACTTATAGGTAGAGCTAGTACATACAATGCCTAAAGCCACTATTACGCAAAGCGTTTCGGGCATGATAAACTTAAATGACAAGCTTAATACTAATTGAGCATAATGAGTAGAATGAAATCAAGAAATGAAAACATAGATGAAAAAGCAGCACAAATACAATTAAGTCGACAAACAGCGCTCTTTAAAGAAAAACAGACATTGGTTGACAATAGAAGGGTAAGGTAGGTTACAGGGAATTTATTAGGTATAGCTTCGTTTTTAACTTAAACTGGTTGAGAGAGGTACAGTCTTTAACATGGTTGGGAAGGTCATTCCACATTCTGGGCCCCTTGATTTGTAGAGCATTTCTAATTTGATTAAGTCGTACTCTAGGAATATCAAAACTGTATTTATTTCTGGTGTGGTGCTCATGGGTTCTGTTACAACCTTCTATGAAGCTTTTGAGATCAGGATTGGCATTATAGTTTAGCGTTTTATATATGTATAATACACATGAGAGAATGTGCAGTGACTTAATGTCTAACATATTCAGAGATTTGAGTAGGGGTACCGAGTGATGTCTGGGGCTAGAGTTGGATATTGTCCTAATAGCAGCTTTGTGTTGAGTAATTAGAGGACGTAAGTGATTTTGGGTAGTAGAGCCCCAAGCACAAATACCATAGTTGAGATATGGATAGATAAGGGAGTAATAGAGAGTCACCAGGGCAGGGCGTGGTACATAATATCTGATCTTAGAAAGAATGCCCACAGTTTTTGAAACTTTTTTTGATATATTTAGAATGTGTCCCTGGAAATTCAGCTTGTGGTCAATGAGAACACCAAGGAATTTGCCATCTAATTTGTTACAAATTTGGGTATTGTTTATTTTGAGATTTATTTGACTAGAGGATTTATTGCCAAACAGAATATAGAAAGTTTTGTCAATGTTAAGGGTGAGTTTGTTGGCAGTTAGCCAAAGATGGACTTTATTTAGCTCAGTATTTACTGTGGCATTTAGAGCAAGGGGGTCAGGACTGGAGTAAATGAAGGTTGTGTCGTCAGCAAATAGAATTGGTTTGTGGTGTTGGGAGGCATTTGGAAGGTCATTAATGTAGATGAGAAAGAGGAGAGGGCCAAGTATGCTGCCCTGAGGAACACCAATGTTGATGGGTAGGGTGGGAGAAATTGTATTATTCACAGAAACATATTGGAGCCTGTCAGTAAGGTAGGATTTGAGGTATTGTAGGGAGTGTCCTCTGACTCCATAATGATGTAATTTAAGAAGAAGGTTTTGGTGGTTGACAGTATCAAAAGCTTTACGCAGGTCCACAAATAACCCAACAGGGAACTCCTTTTTATCAAGAGCTGTATGAATCGAGTTAAGCATACTAATAAGTGCATCGTTAGTGCTTTTTTTGGGTCTGAAGCCATATTGGCAAGTTGACATCTCTCTCTGGCATACTAAGCTCACTGGCTTGTATACGAAGGGAGGTTTCAGCCATAGCCGATATTCTCAGCACCATTTTACTATTTCACCTTTATACTATTGTGTCTCACATTGTCTTTGCATTTATCTTTGTTATTTAATCGTACTTTTCATTCCCCCGAGATTTGTCTTTATTTTCTTTTATGTTTAAAATAAATATATTAAAGTTTCATTGTTCATACTTTGTGTTTTACGTGTTCCTCCCTCTCACTTACCACAGACAACACGCAAGCAGTCTATCTTTTTTTTATATGTATGACCAGGCATTGACACCTGCCACTCGAGGACTGCCGAACATCTACACTCCAACACTTTCCTGTCACAATATATATATATATATATATATATATATATATATATATATATATATATATATATATATATATATATATATATATATATATATATGTCGTACCTAGTAGCCAAAACGCACTTCTCAGCCTACTATACAAGGCCCGATTTGCCTAATAAGCCAAGTTTTCATGAATTAATTGTTTTTCGACTACCTAACCTACCTAACCTAACCTAACCAAACTTTTTCGGCTATCTAACCTAACCTAACCTATAGAGATAGGTTAGGTTAGGTTAGGTAGGGTTGGTTAGGTTCGGTCATATATCTACGTTAATTTTAACAGTAATAAAAAAAAATTGACCTCATTCATAATGAAATGGGTAGCTTTATCATTTCATAAGAAAAAAAATAGAGAAAATATATTAATTCAGGAAAACTTGGCTTATTAGGCAAATCGGGCCTTGCATAGTAGGCTGAGAAGTGAGTTCTGGCTACTAGGTACGACATATATATATATATATATATATATATATATATATATATATATATATATATATATATATATATATATATATATATATATATATATATATATATATATATATATATATATTTATTTATTTATTTATTTATATATATACAAGAAGGTACATTGTGTTTGTGAGAATACATTGGATAGTACAGTATTTACATTCTTGTAAAGCCACTAGTACGCGCAGCGTTTCGGGCAGGTCCTTAATCTAGCAGATAATTTTAAGTAGGTAATTTCAATCAGAATTGATAAATGAGAAAGATACATTACAAGAGAACAATGAGATGAGAGAGATAAGTAAGTATATTAAAGCACATTGTTATATTAAAGCTCTGATTGATTACATTGACAGCTTGATTAGTAATTTAAACAAGGTTAATAAACACCATACAGCAGATTGACAGCACATATAAGACAGCAATGATCACAATGGTAAAGATGTTCAGATTGGGTACATAAAGATTGGGAGACTGGGTAGCAAAAGATACAGATAAACAAGATTTATAAACACCATACAATAGAATGGCAGCACATATAAGAAAACAGCAAAGATCACACACACACACATATATATATATATATATATATATATATATATATATATATATATATGTCGTACCTATAGCCAGAACTCACTTCTCAGCCTACTATGCAAGGCCCGATTTGCCTAATAAGCCAAGTTTTCACGAATTAATGTTTTTTCGTCTACCTAACCTACCTAACCTAACCTAACCTAGCTTTTTTTGGCTACCTAACCTAACCTTACCTATAAATATAGGTTAGGTTAGGTTAGGTAGGGTTGGTTAGGTTCGGTCATATATCTACGTTAATTTTAACTCTAATAAAAAAATTGACCTCATACATAGAGAAAAGGGTTGCTTTATCATTTCATAAGAAAAAAATTATAGTAAATATATTAATTCAGGAAAACTTGGCTTATTAGGCAAATCGGGCCTTGAATAGTAGGCTGAGAAGTGAGTTCTGGCTATTAGGTACGACATATATATATATATATATATATATATATATATATATATATATATATATATATATATATATATATATATATATATATGTCGTACCTAGTAGCCAGAACTCACTTCTCAGCCTACTATTCAAGGCCCGATTTGCCTAATAAGCCAAGTTTTCCTGAATTAATATATTTACTATAATTTTTTTCTTATGAAATGATAAAGCAACCCTTTTCTCTATGTATGAGGTCAATTTTTTTTTATTGGAGTTAAAATTAACGTAGATATATGACCGAACCTAACCAACCCTACCTAACCTAACCTAACCTATATTTATAGGTAAGGTTAGGTTAGGTAGCCAAAAAAAGCTAGGTTAGGTTAGGTTAGGTAGGTTAGGTAGACGAAAAAACATTAATTCATGAAAACTTGGCTTATTAGGCAAATCGGGCCTTGAATAGTAGGCTGAGAAGTGCGTTCTGGCTATTAGGTACGACATATATATATATATATATATATATATATATATATATATATATATATATATGTCGTACCTAGTAGCCAGAACGCACTTCTCAGCCTACTATGCAAGGCCTGATTTGCCTAATAAGCCAAGTTTTCATGAATTAATATGTTTTCTCTAGTTTTTTTCTTACGAAATGATAAAGCTACCCATTTCATTATGTATGAGGTCAATTTTTTTTTAATGGAGTTAAAATTAACGTAGATATATGACCGAACCTAACCAACCCTACCTAACCTAACCTAACCTATCTTCATAGGTTAGGTTCGGTTAGGTAGCAGAAAAAGTTAGGTTAGGTTAGGTTAGGTAGGTTAGGTAGTCGAAAAAACATTAATTCATGAAAACTTGGCTTATTAGGCAAATCGGGCCTTGAATAGTAGGCTGATAAGTACGTTCTGGCTATTAGGTACGACATATATATATATATATATATATATATATATATATATATATATATATATATATATATATATATATATATATATATATATATATATATATATATATGTCGTACCTAGTAGCCAGAACACACTTCTCAGCCTACTATGCAAGGCCCGATTTGCCTAATAAGCCAAGTTTTCATGAATTAATGTTTTTTCGACTACCTAACCTACATAACCTAACCTAACCTAACTTTTTTGGCTACCTAACCTAACCTATAAAGATAGGTTAGGTTAGGTTAGATAGGGTTGGTTAGGTTCGGTCATATATCTACGTTAATTTTAACTCCAATAAAAAAAAATTGACATCATACATAATGAAATGGGTATAGCTTTTTCATTTCATAAGAAAAAAATTAGAGAAAATATATTAATTCAGGAAAACTTGGCTTTTTAGGCAAATCGGGCCTTACATAGTAGGCTGAGAAGTGAGTTCTTGCTACTAGGTACGACATATATATATATATATATATATATATATATATATATATATATATATATATATATATATATATATATATATATATATATATATATATATATATATATATATATATTTAAAATTAGGGGTACCACCTCTGGTGCAATTGTAGGGACCCACAGCCTCGAAGAAGAAAATAAAGAGTATTCAGAGATCTTGTGGATTCCCACTGAACATTTTAATCTTTTCTTCTCCTACCACCCCTATTATATTTGTATATATTTTGTTTTATTTTATTTTATTGCAATGCTACAGTTTACAGAGTACATACACACATATATAAAACAATATATCAATCAGTGTTCGAAGACCTCATCCAGCTCCTCGGAGTTTGGGTGCATACCCAGGATACAGCATGCATTTTCCCTCTGATCTGCGATACTGAGGTGATGGAACAGGAAACTGGCCGTTTATGAGTCTTTAGTTTTCCCAATGAGTTCCTCGCCCACCTCCTTTAAGAACTTAAGTGCACATTTACCCCAGGCGCCCAGAGTCTCAGAGCCTATCGGCACAAACCTGTAACAACGTTCTAGGTATCTGCACTTTCTGGGTCTCTCTGAAGGTGGCTGCCCCACCTCCCTCACCTGTGCTGTAAGGTAGATAGGTATCAGCCAATGTAGACGCACACGTGTAATCCTATACGACCTGTTTACCTTCCCTCCATGGCTGCAGTGTGACTCCATCTGGGCATTTTTGGCTGCTGTCAGGTCTGCTCAACTGAGGTTCCCTTTGTGCTGGACACCCAGCTGTAGCTAAACTTCTCTTGATGATGTCATTGACTGCTTCATGTCTGGCAATCTTTCCCTGTGTCTTACGACAGATGAGACCATGGCTGCCGTATTGGTCCGCCCATGCATAGCTGCAAATACACCAGTGTTCGGTGGAGATAGGGCGGGCTAGGCGCAGGGCAACACCAATACTTAAGGCCTGATGGTCCAGGCGGGTGCCCAAGGCAGAATTAGGGACTGCCAACAGGAAGTCCCCGGCATGGGGGGCTTGCACAGCTAGGAGACGTGCTCTGTCCTCCCAAGAAGCTGCCTCCAGCAATGCTTTAGCGATGTTCTCCACTATGGGGTTGTCTCATTTGGCCTGTTTGTCGTTGTTTAGAAAAGTTGGTCGAGGGTGTGAATTGGCAAAAGTGTCCCACTGACCAGCTCTTTCCTCAAATTTGGGATCATGTATTCCAATGGAGTTCCTTAGGTATTCTGGTAGTATTTCATTCACCAATTCACTTGTAGCACTGGGCGAGGATAAGAATGCTGGCAATGCTAGCTGTGTCGCCTTGCGAATACCTATACCCCCGAGTCTAACTGGGAGCGTTGCTTGGTCCCACTGGTCATCTTGCAGGGAGAGGTTTAACACTTTCATATTTATTGACTTTAAGAGTGAGTCATATTCCGTTAATTTTGGGCTGTCGAAGGAAGGAGCACACCTGAGGAAATAGGCAAGTCTGGGCAAAGTCAGGCACCTTGTGAGAAGGTACAAAGCATCGTGAGCATCCAAAGCCCCTATTCTTCTCTCCATCCTCCTCAGGTCGTTCAGTTTTTCTTCGAGGACAACCTCAATGGCGCTCGAGCCCAGAGGTGCCCCTAGCAGCACACTGTTGGTGGGAGCGATCACTGGGGCTCCTGACAATAAGATTCGTCCTGCATCTATGATTGGTTGGCTGGATGAGATGATTTCACACTTTGATGGGTTTAGGGTGAGGCCTAACTCCTCTCCCTTAGATTTCACTAGCTGTAGATCTCCTAGCAGGGATTCCTGTGTCCCTGCCAGGGTGCCATCCTCCAGGAATCAGATGTTGATTTCACTGGACAACCTGCTTGTGACCTCTTTAGCTGCCATGCAGAAAAGGAAAGGGGCAAGTGGGTCTCCCTGCTGGACTCCTTCTGCAGAAGAAACTTCATGTCCCCAAACAACTGTGTCGATTCCCTACTGTACCCTGCTGAGGCGAAGGGAAGTAGACAAGGAAAGCTTGTTCGAACTGCTTCCAGTACCACATCCCTTTTTTATCTAGTTGAAGGCATTTTTAAAGTCTAATTTAATTAATGCCTTATTTTCTGGGAGGTCCTTAATATAGGCTCGTGTTGCATGAGCTGCTGCTTCACTGCCATGGGGGACACCAAAACCTAGTGATGGGGTCGAAGCATCGTTGCATCTTCTATGCTAATTTTTCTGACTGCTGCCCTTGCAACAAGGCGCCGAAGTGTGTTGCCCACGACAATGGGGTCTGACTCCACCACCCTTCTTCTTAAGGGGCACAAAGGGGTGCTCCGAAGAAGAAGGGTTTAATTGTATCTGGGATCAGCCAAGAGAGGCAATCGTTGACAAACTTCGTGACCTCTGACAGTAGTGTCTTGGCAACTTCGCCGAGAACTGGGTTTACCATCTCCTTGAGGTGCTGAGGTCTTACTCCAGTGTATCCCCTTGCTGAGCCTGGCGGAAATGACATGATGGCATGGTATACCTCTGACACTTGGAGAAATAGAGGTCCCATGTCTAGAACATTTGTGTCCCGAGCAATGGGTTCCCATGGTACTCTGGGAGGGTGCTTCTCTCTCAGTGAGTCGGTAGTTGCAGTATTTCTAGGTGCGATTGTTTCTTCACTTGTAAGTAACCTAATTGCCCCTACTGTGTTGGACTACTTAATTTTTTGGTCACTTGTGTTCCTTACTTAAAATTGTCATTGGAACTCTTGGGTCTGCCACGACGGTTTTTGCATTGAGGAGGGATGGGGATCAAGTTGTCAACTCTGAGGAAATTATTTATTGCCCTAGTGACTGATGAGGCTAGTGACTTGCCTCCTCTTGCAGGTACGCCTAAGCAAAAATTGCCAAACAGGAGCAAGTTATGCCATGCTTTGATGGTGGCCACGGCATTAAGATTTGCAGACCATTCATTCACTTTCCTGAGCTGGTCTGTATATTTCCCTGCTGCAAATGGGCGCGCTGCTTTAGGAATGTGGGGAAGAGTTCAGGTGGTGAATGCTTTGATGGCCTCCAGAAGGTCATCTGATGATATAAAGTTTGCTGGGATGTGTGAGGGTGCCGGGGAAACCTGCGGGCCTTCTGTCTACAGGTATGGTCCATGCACCTTCACAGCCGTGGTGTTGACATAGGGTTCCATCGTTTCTAAGGCTTTGAGATTCGTCACAAACCCGACACGTTCCTCTGGGTCTGGGTGCACGTCTGGGTACATTGTCCCCAGGACCCTGTTCTTGGCTGAGGGGTACCTGGTTAGTTGGGGGGGGGGATCCCCTCCATCTCCCGGGCGAGCTGAGACTCAGGATGTCAATCCTGACCTTAAAATCTTCATAGAAGGTTGTAACAGATCCCATGAGCACCACACCAGAAACAAATACCTATTTGATATTCCAAGAGTATGACTTAGTCAAACTAGAAAAGAACACTGCTTTTTCCCCAAAAAAGCAGTGGGTTTTCTGAGGGAAGAAAACATATGTCTGGGAGATGCGTCTAGCCGCCCAAGCTGTGCGCGCAAGGAGCCAGTGTTTATATAAGCCCTGCCCATGGATTGGAGGGCCCTCTGTTTTCGACACGCTCGACACGCACGTAGCTGCCACTTACAAAACGTAAACACAGAAGTTTAACCTGCTCAACTGTGCCCTCAACATGGACCCTACACCAGTTCCTATCGACAACGTCTCAGAGCGACCCGTCAACTGATCAACTGGAACATCAGGAACAACTTCAGCCGGAGCATGGCAGCTGGTCCAACAACCACTGTAACGTCAGCAGCTGGACCGTGTTCCACCTAAACAGCAGCAAGCTGGAACAGCAGCAGCTGCACCCACAGCAGCTGGAACACCAACTGCCGGGAACGTCTGCAGCCGGAACACCAACAGCTGCAGCAGCTGGACACCAAAACTGAGCAACAACGTAGTAAGCGAGCGGCGGCTCAGACACTAGGGCAGAGAGCTGGACCAGCTGCAACAGCCCCAACCGAGCATCAGCCGCTTGAACACAGCGGCAGGGACATCTGAATAACATCGTCCGCTTAACTCATCACAGGAAGAACATCGGCTTAACTCATCACAGGAAGAACGTCGGCTTAACTCATCACAGGAAGAACGTCGGCTGGACAGGGAACACAGCGAGCACATCGCGGGAAGAACGTCGGCTGGACATCAACCCCTGGACGAAGGCAGCGGCTGTGACAACCTTCCGGGCTACACCGGGCAGACAAAACGTCTGGATAAACCAGAGGCCTGGGAGGCCGCAGTATCTTCCAGGCTACACCGGACAGACAACATGTCTAGATAAACCAGCAGCCTGGGAGGCCGCAGTTTCTTCCAGACACATCGGGAATCGGTGGCCCAGGCAAGGGCGTAGAAACCGAAGTGGCCCAGCCAAAGGCATAGAACTGAAATGGCCCCAGCCTGCTGGCCATAAACCGGCAGTGGCCCCATCCTGGGGCATAAACAACAGAAGTGGCCCTAACCAGGGGCATAAAAACGAAGTGTCCCCGACCTGGGCATAAGCAGAAGTGGTCTTGGCCTGGGGCATAAGAAGCTGGAGTGCCCCCAACCTGAGGCATAATAATCTGAAGAGGCCCCAGCCTGTTCAATAAACTGAAGTGGCCCCGACCAGGGGCATAAGAAGCGGAACCGGCCCCAGCCTGGGGCATAAAACTGAAGTGGCCATAGCCTGGGCCACTTGTGATGGTGTTTTGGTCACACTGGTGTTTCTTGTTGTTGGTGTTTTATTCACGCTGGTGATTCTTGTGATAGTGTTTTGATCACACTGGTGTTTGATGTGATTGTGTTTTGGTCACGCTGAAGTTTCTTGTGAAGGTGTTTTGGTCACACTTGTTTTTCTTGTTGATGTTGTTTAGGTCACACTAATATTTCTTGCTGTTGGTGTTTTAGTCACACTGCCCATGCCCCGTCCCCTCATCCTTCCAAGCAATCATCACTCATCCGTCCCCTCTTCCTCCCTACCATTCTCCCCTCACCCGTCCCCTCGTCCTTTCCACCAACCCCCACTCCTCTGGTTGATACCTGGTTGATGGGATTCTGGGAGTTCTTCTACATCCCAAGCCCGGCCCGAGGCCAGACTTGACTTGTGAGAGTTTGGTCCACCAGGCTGTTGCTTGGAGCGGCCCGCAGGCCCACATACCCACCACAGCCCGGTTGGTCCGGCACTCCTTGAAGGAAACAATCTAGTGTCCTCTTGAAGATGTCCAGATTAATATCCTGTAATATTTCTGATACTCGCAGGAAGGTCGTTGAACAACCGCCGACCTCTGATGTTCATACAGTGTTCTCTGATTGTGCCCATTGCACCTCTGCTCTTCACTGGTTCTATTCTGCACTTTCTTCCATGTCGTTCACTCCAGTACGTTGTTATTTTACTGTGCAGATTTGGGACCTGTCCCTCCGGTATTTTCCATGTGTATATTATTTGGTATCTGTTACGGCCCTCTCGGGACGCAACGGGGTTCTTACTCTGATGTAGTTAGAGGAAGATATATATATCCGGCCCCAAGCCAGTAGAGGCTATCAAGGGATGCGATCCGTGACGCAAGTAACTTAAAGGGAGTAGGGAAAGAAAGGTAAGAACTTAATATAATATAATATTCACCTTCACCGTTTAAATATATATAATAAAAGAGTACACAAGGGGGAGGGGTATTAACACTTTACAAGGGGATCAACACTGTAGTCTTCTGCTGGAGACTATGGATCCTCGAAGCTAGGTGCTGAGTCCGCGGTGCTTTCTTCGTGGCCTCAAGACGTGTCTCCTGGAACGCCGAGCCTACCCTGGCCACAGGTCAGCCAAAACACAGGTCCACTGGGGGGCACCGTCGTGGAGGCCGTCAACCACACGTCCAGGAGGTCTGCTGGCAGGTACTGAGCCACCAAGGCTGGTACGGCCACTCCACGGACGATATAAGGGGTATGCCCTAGACAGGAGTCTCGTGTGATATCACCAATCACCCTCCTGTCCTCAATACCCCAGTGGATTATCGTCTCCAACCGTCGGTCCCGGGTAAATCCTTCCACTGCCACTCCACAGGCAGGCTTAACACACCACAGTGTTCTTCCGGGGGGGACGACGTCACGACAGCTGCAGCAAACTTCACTGTATGGAGACTGGCTGCCTCGGGTAGACTGACTCCACCTTCAACACAGTGGTCCCAGGTCGGCTCTGTAAGCAGACACGTCATTAATAACCGGGACACTAATACACCACACTCACAGGCTCAGATACAAACGCCCGACATATCCACTCCATAGATGGCGTTGTAGTCTGAGCACCACCTCACCAGAGGTCAGCAGCGGCGGTGTTGAGCGCTGAACGGGGCTGGAAACTGGCCCTCGTAGCTAGTACACGTCGTCGGTTTGGAGGGGGTTTCGGGAGTTGACCCACAGATGGCGCGGCCGTCACTGTTTAGAGATTGGACGCTGGATCAGGGTCCGTAACACCTCCCCACCAAAAGAATTTGGTTTGGGTTCCTATAAAAAGAGAAGACAAACCAAATTAGTACGTGGATTTAGATGCGAGATAATGCATCAGCTACCACGTTGTCCACCCCTTTGATGTGTTCAATCTGGAGGGGATATTGCTGCAAATGTAGACTCCATCTGGTGAGCCTGAGGTTCTTTTGCTTAAATTGAGCCAGGAACTTCAGAGGGTTATGGTCGGTCCGTACTAATATAGGATGGCCATTGCTTGTTAAATATACCTCGAAGTGCTGGACGGAATTAATTAAGGCCAACGTTTCCTTTTCTATGACCGAGTAATTCAGCTGGCTGGGGGTGAACTTCTTAGAATGATAGGCCACCGGGTGTTCCACCCCCTTCTCGTCCGTCTGGGATAAAACGGAGCCCAGGCCATAGTCAGAGGCGTCGACCGTCAGGATGAATCTATCCTCAAAGCTCGGGGACCTGAGGATTGGAGCAGAGATCAGAATTGCTTTGAGACTCTCTAATGCCTTCTGGCAATTCTCATTCCATATTAACTTTACCCCTTTCTTCAGCAGATTGGTCAAGGGGGCGGCGATGGAGGAAAAATTAGGGACAAACTTACGATAAAACCCAGCCATACCAAGGAAACGCAGGATGTCCTTCCTGGTAGCTGGCGTAGGATACTGGACTATTACCTCGATCTTGCTGGCCTTCGGCGCAATCCATCCTCCTCCAACTTTATGACCTAGGAAGATGACAGAGGTTCTGGCAAACTCTGATTTATGCAGGTTGACCACCAATCCTGACTGGAGCATGGCCTTGAAGAAATCCTCTATGTGACGCAGATGATCCTGCCAATCTACATCATATATTAATACATCATCGATGTAGACTAAGGTGTTTCCCACGTCACGCAACACCGTACCCATCAGTCTCTGGAAAGTGGAGGCTGCGTTTTTCATCCCGAATGGCATCACCTGACATTCAAACAGCCCGTCGGGAGTCACAAATGCTGATATGGGTTTGGCTTTTTCCGTGAGGGGAACTTGCCAATAGCCTTTGAACAGGTCAAATTTTGTCAGGTACCGGGCTCTACCTATGGCATCCAGACATTCCTCTACTCTGGGGAGAGGGTAGGTATCTGCTACAGTGACCTTATTCACCTGGCGATAATCAATACAAAGACGGTATTTCTTACCAGGTTTGGGCACTAGTAGTATCGGGGATGACCATGGGCTCGAGCTCGGGGCTATCAGATGGTGTTTCAGCATATAATCTACCTCCTCTTTCACCACCCGTTTCTTCAGTGGGTTGAGACGGTACGGGTGTTGCTTTATAGGTCGGACGCCTTCCTCCAGCTCGACATCATGCTTCATGACAGATGTTAACCCTGGAACATCGTCGAAGATAGGCTTGTATTGCCGGATCATCTGCAGTAATGATGATAGATGTCCTTCGGCTACGTGTGTCAACTTTGCCTGCAAGTTTAACAGAATGTCTGAGTTAGTCAACACCTCCTCTTCCTCCTCAATGTCGTCATTAGTGGTCACTAAGGTTACGGGGAGTGTATCCCGCCCCTCGTATCTCTTGATCATATTAACATGAACCAGAGTCTCTTTCTTACGACGGTCTGGAGTACTCAGAAGGTAATTGAGGTTAGTAACCTTCTTTACAACCGGGTAGGGACCTACGAATCTGGCGCTCAAACTCCCCGTTATTGTAGGAGTACACACCAAAACCAGATCTCCTACTTGGAACTCCCTTTGCTTGGTCCTCCTATCATACCTGCTCTTGATCGTTCTTTGTATACTTTCTAAGGTCCTAGTAGCCATCTCCCAGGCTGAGAACAGCCGTCCTTTATTTGTAGACAACCAGTCCACAATATCCTCGTTGGTTTCTGCGTCCAGCCAATGGTCTCGTGCCACCTCTAAGGGACCTCTTACTGAGTGACCAAAGATCATCTCGAATGGGGAGATTCCTATGGATTCATTGGGTACTGATCTTACCGCAAATAGGAGGTAGGGCAGTTCTTCAACCCACTTACTCTGCCTGTCGTAGCAAAACTTCCGAAGCATGCCCTTCAACGTCTGGTGAAAACGTTCCAAAGCTCCTTGAGACTCGGGATGGTAGGCACTAGAGGTAACCTGTCGAATTCCCAGGTCGGCGATCTGTTGGCGAAACAAATGGGACATGAAATTAGACCCCTGGTCCGTCTGAATGGTCTTGGGAAGACCGTATCGCGAGACGAACCAGAGCAGTTGTTTCACCAAAACCTTAGCTGTGATGGTTTTAAGGGGGATCGCCTCTGGGTACCTACTAACCCGATCTAGTATTGTTAGCAAATACTTCACCCCTGAGGTAGCAGGTGGAAGAGGGCCTACTATATCCAAGATGAGGTGTTCGAAGGGCTCACCTATTGATGGAATGGGGTGTAAAGGGGCTTTGGGGACAGGCTGGTTTGCTTTTCCGGCCACTTGGCAGGCATGGCAGGTCTTGCAGAAATGACGTACGTCCTCCTTCATATGCGGCCAGTAGAAACCTTTGGCTAGGCGGTGGAAAGTCTTAGAGATCCCACCATGTCCAGCAAATCTATTAGCATGGGCTGTTTCTAACAGCTTAGATCTGAACACGGCTGGGACGACTATCTGATCACCTACCGCCCTTGACTGGGGGTATTTCGGAGGATGCCGGCGACACAGTACACCACTTGACCACACATATAGATCCCCTCCTTTCGTAGGAGAGTCTACGGTGTCGGCCAACTTCCGTACCTGAGGGTCCTTCTTCTGTTCCTCTATCAGCTGGGCTCGAGTCCAGGGTTCGGGAACCGGCATCTGGACTGGTGGGACTGGTGTATGGCTACTTGTAACCTGCGGGATAGGAGGAGAGTCAAACAAAGTGTTTAGATCTAGTGGTGCATGGAGGTGCGCCTGAGACCTGGTTTGCACTGCTGCGATGGGACTGGTCTCTTCACGTCCTGGAATATCCACTACCAGGGGACAGTTGGGTAACAATCCTAGGGCTAAGTCATTGGCTAATATTACGTCAATTCCCTCTATGGGAAGACTATCCACCACGGCCAACCGGCACTCACCTTTGAAGTGCTGAGAGTCTAGATGTACTTGTACCAATGGGGCAACGTACAAGGTTGAAGGGAATCCTCCCAGGATTACCTTCTGCATCTCATCCGCCGATATACCTTCAGGTAATGATGTTTCCAGAATTAGAGACTGGGCCGCTCCACTGTCTCTAAGTATTACCACAGGCGTACTTGCAAGGCCACTGGCTACATATCCTTGGGAGGTATATGGGGCGAACAATCCTTTCCTCTTCTCTTGGGTGGATGTCGGTGGTACTATACTGTTCATCAGCATGACTTCCCTACGGGGATTATTACCTGAACTGCTACGACACTTCGCAGCAATATGTCCTCTCTTACCGCAGGTCCAACACAATACATCCCTCTTCGGACTAAACCTCCGAGGACTATCCGAGGTTGACTTGGCGGCACTACGAGGGGCAGTTCTATCTTCCGGTTTATGTTTGGCTGGATACCTTGAATAGGTCTTCGGGACGTACCTAGCAGATGGCCTATGAGTCAGGATATACTCTTCCGCCATGGTGGCTGCCGCACTCAAGGTCTCTACCTGCTGTTCCTCTAGGTACGTCTTCAGGTCTCCAGACAAACAATCCTTGAAGTCCTCGAGCAGAATCAGCTGCTCGAGGTCTTCCTTGGTCTCCACCTTCCGAGAGGCGCACCATTCTTGAAAAAGTCGCTCCTTGATGGTGGCGAATTCGGTGAAAGTGTGCTCCGAGGTCTTCTTCAGGTTTCGGAACTTTTGCCTATATGCCTCAGGTACCAATTGGTATGCCATGAGCACCACTTTCTTCACCATATCGTAATCGCCGGAGTCGTCAAGGGATAACGTCGAGTAGGCGATTTGGGCCTTCCCAGTCAAAACTGACTATCATGATGGCCCAATTCTCCCTTGGCCACTCCAAAGAGGCAGCGACTTTCTCGAAGGCTGCGAAGAACTTCGAAACTTCTCTCTCGTTGAATTTGGGGACCATTTTGATATTCCTTACCGGATCGAAACCGCTTACTCCAGTTTGTCTCTGTCCAGCGCCTAGTCGTAATACTTCTAGTTCATGTTGTCTCTGTCTTTCTTTTTCTTCTCTTTCTCGTTCTTCTCTCTCTCTTTCTCTTTCTTCTCTCTCTCTTTCTCGTTCTAATTCTAAACGCCTCATCGCCAATTCTTTATCTTGTCTTTCTCTTTCCATTTCTAATTTCTTCCACTCTATTTCTCGATTAATTTCCAAGGCACGCATTTTGACAGTTAGCAAGCTTATATTCAGCTCACCTGCGTCACTGTCAACGTCGCTGCCCTTATCTTCCTTTTCTGTGGAAGCTATTTCCTCACCTTCCCTTGTACTAGGAGTCTCGCTTCCCTGTTTCTCTTCTGCCTTCAGGTGCCGGTGAACCTTGGACAAGATCTCCACACGGGAATCACTGGCACGGATCTTGATCTCCAGGTAGGCGCTCACTAGTACAAGTTCCGGTTTGCTCAGATATTTTAATCTGGCAAGACAATCTTCTCTGTTCAGAAAAGCCTGAACCTCGTCCAGATCGTCAATGGTAGCTTTGTCTGCCATTGTCACAGGTGGAACACTTTACGAGCACTTAACACACCGAGCACTGTTCTACGCCAATATTGCACTTTATCGCATCAAACACTGCACTTGTCAATATTGCACGTAATCACTTCGGGCACCACACTACCCAATATTGCACCGAGTCCAAGCGAACACTTCGCTCTACAATAGTGCACTAAATCACTGAGCACCGCACTAGTTAATATTGCACTTAATCGCTTAATCACAGCGAGCACCGCACTGCACAATATCGCACTTAGTCACTCTGAGCACCGCACAGGACGTATAACGTCACAATCGTCACACAGGGGGAATTATATACAGGGATTACGCCACTTCACCACCCCTGTCAAACATACTTAACAAGGGGACGGATCCCGCTGGGGATGCCAATTATGTTACGGCCCTCTCGGGACGCAACGGGGTTCTTACTCTGATGTAGTTAGAGGAAGATATATATATCCGGCCCCAAGCCAGTAGAGGCTATCAAGGGATGCGATCCGTGACGCAAGTAACTTAAAGGGAGTAGGGAAAGAAAGGTAAGAACTTAATATAATATAATATTCACCTTCACCGTTTAAATATATATAATAAAAGAGTACACAAGGGGGAGGGGTATTAACACTTTACAAGGGGATCAACACTGTAGTCTTCTGCTGGAGACTATGGATCCTCGAAGCTAGGTGCTGAGTCCGCGGTGCTTTCTTCGTGGCCTCAAGACGTGTCTCCTGGAACGCCGAGCCTACCCTGGCCACAGGTCAGCCAAAACACAGGTCCACTGGGGGGCACCGTCGTGGAGGCCGTCAACCACACGTCCAGCAGGTCTGCTTTCAGGTACTGAGCCACCAAGGCTGGTACGGCCACTCCACGGACGATATAAGGGGTATGCCCTAGACAGGAGTCTCGTGTGATATCACCAATCACCCTCCTGTCCTCAATACCCCAGTGGATTATCGTCTCCAACCGTCGGTCCCGGGTAAATCCTTCCACTGCCACTCCACAGGCAGGCTTAACACACCACAGTGTTCTTCCAGGGGGACGACGTCACGACAGCTGCAGCAAACTTCACTGTATGGAGACTGGCTGCCTCGGGTAGACTGACTCCACCTTCAACACAGTGGTCCCAGGTCGGCTCTGTAAGCAGACACGTCATTAATAACCGGGACACTAATACACCACACTCACAGGCTCAGATACAAACGCCCGACATATCCACTCCATAGATGGCGTTGTAGTCTGAGCACCACCTCACCAGAGGTCAGCAGCGGCGGTGTTGAGCGCTGAACGGGGCTGGAAACTGGCCCTCGTAGCTAGTACACGTCGTCGGTTTGGAGGGGGTTTCGGGAGTTGACCCACAGATGGCGCGGCCGTCACTGTTTAGAGATTGGACGCTGGATCAGGGTCCGTAACAGTATCTCTCTCGTCTCCTTTCTAGTGAGTACATTTGGAGAGCTTTGAGACGATCCCAGTAATTTAGGTGCTTTATCTCGTCTATGCATGCTGTATATGTTCACTGTATTCCCTCAATTTCAGCAATCTCTCCTGCTCTGAAGGGGGAAATGAGTACTGAGCAGTACTCAAGACGGGACAACACAAGTGATTTGAAGAGTACAACCATTGTGATGGGATCTCTGGACTTGAAGGTTCTCGTAATCCATCCTATCATTTTTCTGGCTGACGCAATACTTGCTTGGGTATGCTCCCTAAACGTTAGGTCGTCAGACATTATTATTCCCAAATCCTTGACATGCTGTTTTCCTACTATGGGCAGATTCGATTGTGTTTTGTACCCTGTATTATGTTTAAGATCCTCATTTTTGCCGTATCTGAGTACCTGGAATTTATCACCGTTAAACATCATGTTATTTTTTGCTGCCCAATCGAAAACTTTGTTAATATCTGTTTGTAGTTTATCAATGTCTTCAGCAGAGGTAATTTTCATGCTGATTTTTGTACCATCTGCAAAGGATGACACGAAGCTGTGACTTGTGTTTTTGTCTATATCTGATATGAGAATAAGGAACAGCAGTGGTGCAAGGACTGTACCTTGAGGTACAGAGCTTTTAACTGCGCTCGGACTCGATTTTACTTGATTTACTGTTACTCTTTGTGTTCTGTTCGACAGGAAATTGAGTATCCAGCATCCTACTTTACCAGTTATACCCATTGACCTCATTTTGTGTGCAATTACTCCATGGTAACATTTGTCGAATGCCTTTGTAAAATCTGTGTATACGACATCTGCATTATGTTTTTCCTCTAATGCCACAGTGATTTTGTCATAGTGGTCAAGTAGCTGTGAGAAGCATGATCTTCCTGCTCTAAATCCATGTTGGCCTGGATTGTGGAGTGTTATGACCCTGGGTTCCTCAGTGGAAACCAGAGGTCAAAAGTGAGCTATTAAACTTTCTTATAGTACAGTTGAGCGCATCACGAGTGGCAATTGTTTGTATCTTCCCTGCCAGATGTAAGACTATTCTTGTTTCTCAAAGAGCATTTAAAGATTGAGCTGGGGGTTGATTATTAAAATAATATTAAATAATAACATAGGTACCAACTACGTTTACTAATACTTTAATCATTTGTAAAGTAACAATACATTGCATAGGGGAAGATCTTTAATGTGCTTAGCTGCACGATCAATTAGGCTCCTTCCGGCACCACGACATGCGTGAAGCCTAGCTGGTCGCTAGGAGCGTTCTTTTTCTGGCTGGCGTTCGTGGGGACGAGACCTACTCTGTGGCTGCACCCCTACTCTCCTCCCTTCTCCTCTTACTTATTTCCCTTACCTGAAGTTCCTGTACCATTAAGTTAAGTACGGGGCGTTTTAAGTGTACCTACTCTGGTAGTAAATATTGGTGAGACCTGGGGGTAGTATTTGCTAGTGTTTTGGGTACCCCCTAAGTGTAGTGTTTCGTATTAGGGTCCCACGTGGTTTCATTACCCTAAGCTGCATCCAGCTTCAGTGCTTATCCAGTAGAACTTTACCCTAGCTTGTGTTCAGTGTAAAACCTTGCATCCTGTCTATGTGGACCAAGGCTTTTAACGTAAGATAGTGTGGTAAAGTAATTATTATTATTGTTATTGGTGTGAGTGTATATGGGGGGTTGTTAAGGGGTTAATAAATAAGTACCTTAGAACAGAGTATCCCTTCTTCCTGTGTGGGAGTGTATTGATCAACCCTTAGACTGACATGGTCTAGTAGCAAGTATTATTACTGTGGATAATTTATTTTGGGGGCCGGGCCTTTTAACTCTCCCCTATTTGATAACTCTGTTTTCTAACTACCCTTACCCCTTAATAGTATCAATTCCCCATAGCAAGCCCACCATTTATTTTTATAACAAGTGGTTGGCCAGTCCGGGAGGAACATTATAAGTGGAAAAAATTAGATTCTTGAGTGCCAAAACTAAAATTTTTTGTTTTCCGCAGAACGGTTGTGTGCTAGCCTAGGGTCCAGCTCATCTAGCAAAGGACATTCTTGCACTGACTGGACACCCAGCTGGATCCCTTCACGATTAAGGTTAGTGTGGCCTTGTGTTAGGGGCCGTGCAAATTTTTGTTTTTTTTTCCAATTTTTATTTTTTAATTTTTTCTTTGGCTGGGAGCTAAAATTATTAGTGATGTTATCTGAAATGCAGAAACTGGCAAGGGAGGCTTCAGCAGTAGAGATAAAGAAACTTACCAAGTCTAATTTAGAATTGTTAGGCAAGGAATTTGGCCTAGAATTAAATGACGTGGATAAAAAGTGGACTTTGGTGAATGAAATATTACAGCATTGTATTGATGAAGAACTATTGGCAAGTGATACACCTTTATGCCAGCCTAGCCAAGCAGAAAGTGCAACTCATAGGGATAGAGAATTAGCTCTAGAGTTAGCAAAAATAAAATTAGAGGAGCAAAGACTCAAAACCGAGGAGGCTAGAATTAATAATAATAATAATAATAATAATAATAATAATAATAATTTTTATTTAGGCAAAGGTACATACATAAAGAGATTTTACAAAGTTTGTTGGCTTTATAGATAGAGCTAGTACATACAATGCCTAAAGCCACTATTACGCAAAGCATTTCGGGCAGAACGAATTAGAGCGAATGTCACTGGACCTCCACCTGCCGGGGATTCAAACCCCAGGCATTATGAGAAAAAGCATAATTTGCCTGAATTTTCCGAGTCGGACCCTGAAAGGTTTTTCAACCATTTTCAGAGATTGGCCATGTCCATGAACTGGTCAAAGGATGAGTGGGTGAAAATCCTACAGGGAAGACTTAGGGGTAAAGCACAAGATATTTTTATAAACATGCCTGACGACGAGTGTTTTGAATATGATAAAGTCAGGGAATGTATTTTGCGGGCATATGAAATTACGCCTGAAGCTCACCGTCAAGCTTATCGCAATCTTAGGCCTACCCACAACCAACCGCTCACTGAATTTGCTAATGATCAAATTAGATTGTTTGATAAATGGATTCGCTCGGCTAAAGCCGAAACATACGAGGCACTCAGGAATACTATGTTAATCGAACAGTTTATAGATAGTATGCCAGACATTGTAGCTCAGTATATTAGAGGAAGGGTAGAGGTAAATTCTAAAATAGGGGATTTGGCCAAGTTGGCAGAAAACTACCAATTGGCGGGCAAAAGGCCCAATATAAATAATTGTACCCCACAGAGTAACAAAACTTATACCCACAGCCAGTCCAGACCAGCTCATACTAACCCTTTAACTACTGCACCTTCTGTTTCAGACATAACTACCCCTGTTAAAGTGTCTATCCCCACGGCACCTAAGAATGAACCGAAGGGTAATTCTGTTAGTAATGTCTCTTCTCCCCGACGTTTTTGTGGTCACTGTAAACGTCCAAACCACACTATTAGCCGTTGTTGGCAACTGTACCCGGAAAAAAGACCCAATGCTCTAGTTGTGACACAGGACTTGAGGCCTTCGGAAGGGTTAGGGAGTAAGACCTCCAACCCACAGTGGTTGGACTTGCTTACCCCATTCTTATCGAAAGGGAGACTACTTTTGTCTGAGGGTTTTTCCTGGAAGGACGTGGTGATCTTCCGAGACACTGGTGCCATCCAGACTTTAATTTTAGAGAGTGCGTTGCAAGGTGCCAACACTCTCGACACTGGAGAGGTGGTACTGGTCGAGGGTGTCACTAGTGATACTCGAGCAGTACCCCTCCATAAGGTTACCCTGGAATCTGATTTCCACAAGGGTGTTTGTACAGTTGGAGTCACTTCATGCCTACCTTTCCCTAATGTTGATGTAATAGTTGGTAATGATTCAGCAGGGGATAAGGTAGGGGACTCCAGACTGCCTATTATGTTGCCTATCCCTAAGGTTTGCCTGGATCCACCCGCCGCAGAGGATAATGTTGTGTACCCTGCGTGCGCAGTGACCAGGTCTATGGGACTTAAATGTAAGGGCAGCCCTGTGCTTGCCAAGGTGGTAAATCCCGAGGACACAAGGAACTTTCTGAGTGGTGAAAACCAAGTGGACCTCGCGGACACATTCATGGCCCGACTCGATGACGTGGCCGAGGACATTGTGGAGAGCCTGCCACCGCCATCTACCAAGAGTAGTGGGGAGGTGGAGGAGAACACTGTTGAGCCTCGGCCAATGGCATCTGACCAAGGCCTAGATGATGCCTCCTTGAGTGAGTTACAGAAAGCTGACCCCACTCTTGCAGATTGTCATGAGACAGCCGTCTCTATGGAGGAAATTGCAGACGCAGCAACTGGGTACTACTACAATGATCGGATTTTGATGAGAAAATGGAGCCTGCCACCGCCATCTACCAAGAGTAGTGGGGAGGTGGAGGAGAACACTGTTGAGCCTCGGCCAATGGCATCTGACCAAGGCCTAGATGATGCCTCCTTGAGTGAGTTACAGAAAGCTGACCCCACTCTTGCAGATTGTCATGAGACAGCCGTCTCTATGGAGGAAATTGCAGACGCAGCAACTGGGTACTACTACAATGATCGGATTTTGATGAGAAAATGGAGACCACAGAGTGCTCCCTTGTCAAATGAGTGGGAGGTAGTCCACCAGGTTATGTTGCCGACCTGCTATAGAGAAAGAGTTTTGGCAGCTGCTCATGATGATCCTATGGGGGGACATCAAGGTATTAATATTACGTACCACAAAATTTTAAAGTATTTTTTCTGACCCAAGCTGAAAAGCGATGTGGCAAAATTTTGTAATGCGTGAATTGTTTGTCAACTGGTTGGGAAACCAAACCAGACTCCACCTAAAGCTCCTCTAAGGCCTATTGTCGTGCCAGAGGAACCATTTTCTCATGTGTTAATGGACTGTGATGGACCATTACCTAGAACTAAGTCTGGTAATATTTACCTAATCACGATGATGTGTATCACTACTTGTTATCCAGAGGCTTTTGCTGTAAGGAACATCCGAGCAAAAACTGTTGCTGCTCATATGTTGCAATTTTTTTCCACTTTTG
This sequence comes from Procambarus clarkii, assembly GCF_040958095.1. Taxonomy (NCBI): domain Eukaryota; kingdom Metazoa; phylum Arthropoda; class Malacostraca; order Decapoda; family Cambaridae; genus Procambarus; species Procambarus clarkii. Next base: position 7,724,734 of record NC_091155.1, read on the forward strand.
GACTGCCTCGGGTCGTGCAAACTGACAATGGTACTAACTTTAAGTCTGATATTTTTGAACAATTTTGTAAGGACCGTGGAATAACTCATAAGGTTTCCAGCCCATACCATCCACAGAGTCAGGGGGTAATTGAACGTTTCCATCTAACTCTGAAGCAGATGTTGAAGACATCGTGCGAGAGTTCCCACACCTTCTGGGATGAGAATTTACCGTATGTTTTGTTTGCGGCTAGAGAGGGATTACAAAGTTCACTGGGTTGTTCTCCTTTTGAGTTAGTCTTTGGCCATAAAGCTCGTGGACCCTTGCAAATGTTACAGGAGAATCTGTTAGGGAACGTAACGTTAACCGAAGGTTCGGCTTTCTTTGCGCAACACCACCAGAGACTCAAGGACTGCAAGGCGGCTGCACTAAAGTATCTTGGGAAGGCCCAAGAAAAGATGAAAGACCGAAACGATGCTATGCCTAAGTTACGGGTATTTCAGCCTGGCGACCCTGTCCTGGTATTAAAGCCTCGACTAGGGAACACTATGTCCCACAAGTACGAAGGCCCCTACATTGTGACAGAAAAGACTGGGGACCTCGCGTACAAAGTGAGGCACTCTGACAAACGTAACCAGGTAATGCTCGCACATGTAAATCGGCTGAAGAAGTTCCAGGGCCCCAGGCCCATTGCACTAACCAATGTTTCCATTTCCAGTGAGGGAGGGGATGATTGTTCTGGGGACCCAACTAATCTCATTTTCAATAATTCTAGTTCTGTGAATGCTGTGGAGGAGGGACTGTCCCATTTGCAGATGGCCCAGCGTGAAGAGGTGCAGTCGTTGGTTGATGAATTCTCCAGTCTGTTCGGGGAGGTCCCGACCCAGACTGATGCCATTTGCCATGATGTCGAGTTGACGGACTACACTCCCATTCGCCTTCAACCCTATCGGATGAGTCCAGAAAAGAAGGCCATCATACGGAAGGAGGTCGACTTCTTGCTCCAGCATGGCCTCATCCGGCCGAGCCAGGGCTCTTGGTGCTCGCCCTGCCTTTTGGTCCCCAAACCAGATGGCTCCTGGCGATTATGCACCGACTATCGGCAGCTCAACAAGGTGACCATTGTGGATGCCTATCTGCTGCCCCTCCTCGAGGACTGCATCGACGAGCTGGGAAACGCCAAGTACGTCTCGAAATTCGACCTCTCGAGGGGGTATTATCAAATTCCACTCACTGAATGTGCTAAACAACTAACTGCGTTCGTGACACCCGAGGGTGTTTTTGAGTATCAAGTGTTACCGTTCGGCTTGCGTAATGCTCCTGCCACGTTCCAGAGACTCATGAACTCTCTGCTCGCTAAGGTGCCAAATTGTCGGGCGTATTTAGATGATATCGTGCTCTTTGATAGTAATTGGGCTGACCACATAGCTAGGTTACGCCAGTTGTTCACAATCTTGAAAAAGGCAAATCTTACCTTAAAGGCTAAAAAGTGTCATTTTGGCCAAGGCACAGTGACGTACCTCAGTTATGAAGTGGGCCAAGGAAAAGTGTTACCTCGGCAAGATAAAATCAGTGCCATTCTGGAGTATCCAGTGCTAAAGTCTAAAAAGGACGTTCAAAGATTTATCGGTATGTGTGCGTACTATCGACATTTTTGTCAGAACTTTTCCAGTGTTGCCACTCCTCTCACAGACTTGTTGCGGAAGGCCGTTAAATTTAAGTGGTCATCAGACTGTGCAGAGGCATTTAAAAATTTGAAATTGATCTTAGCTTCCGCCCCAGTGCTTGCTAGTCCAAGGTTCGATCGACCATTTAAAATTCATGTGGACGCGTTTGACTCGGGTGCTGGTGCAGTGTTGTTGCAAACTGGGGATGATCAAGTGGAACACCTTGTATATTATTACTCTGTGAAATTCGACAAGGCACAACGCAATTATTCAGTGGTAGAAAAAGAGGGGTTGGCGCTAGTGTTAACATGTAAAAAGTTCGAAGTTTACCTCACAGGTAATATAGTGGAAGTGTACACGGACCATAACCCACTAGTCTTCTTGACTCAGATGAAGGGTAAGAATAAACGCATCCTCAGGTGGGCGTTGTACCTACAGGACTTTAATCTTTCCATTACCCACCTACCGAGCCGACTCAACGTGATGGCCGACGCTTTGTCCAGGTTGCCGGAATAACATTCATCTGGGCCACAGGAAGCCATTTACAAATGGTCATGTGTTAGTTTTTTTTTTTTAGGTTCTCCTGTGACATTAAATATTCCGTGTCCAATTTATTTACTTCCCTGTTTTTTTTTTTGTGTGTATGTTTTTTTTTCTTTCAGAGAACTTCTTTGTATTTTTCTTGCAGAAAATTGTTTTTTTTATTGTTTTTTTTTTGTCATATATTTTTTATTTTTATTCTCTGTATACTCTTACAAAAAAATATGACTACTATTCTAGTAGTCACATTTTTTTTTCTCTGAAGGGGGGAGGAGTGTTATGACCCTGGGTTCCTCAGTGGAAACCAGAGGTCAAAAGTGAGCTATTAAACTTTCTTATAGTACAGTTGAGCGCATCACGAGTGGCAATTGTTTGTATCTTCCCTGCCAGACGTAAGACTATTCTTGTTTCTCAAAGAGCATTTAAAGATTGAGCTGGGGGTTGATTATTAAAATAATATTAAATAATAACATAGGCACCAACTATGTTTACTAATACTTTAATCATTTGTAAAGTAACAATACGTTGCATAGGGGAAGATCTTTAATGTGCTTAGCTGCACGATCTTTAATGTGCTTAGCTGCACGATCACAACCTTCATGTGCTCCAGTCCTGACCCCCTTGCTCTAAATGCCACAGTTAATTAATACTGAGCTAAATAAAGTCCATCTTTGGCTAACTGCCAACAAACTCACCCTTAACATTGACAAAACTTTCTATATTCTGTTTGGCAATAAATCCTCTAATCAAATAAATCTCAAAATAAACAATACCCAAATTTGTAACAAATTAGATGGCAAATTCCTTGGCATTCTCATTGACCACATGCTGAATTTCCAGGGACACATTCTAAATATATCAAAAAAAGTTTCAAAAACTGTGGGCATTCTTTCTAAGATCAGATATTATGTACCACGCCCTGCCCTGGTGACTCTCTATTACTCCCTTATCTATCCATATCTCAACTATGGTATTTGTGCTTGGGGCTCTACTACCCAAAATCACTTACGTCCTCTAATTACTCAACACAAAGCTGCTATTAGGACAATATCCAATTCTGGCCCCAGACATCACTCGGTACCCCTACTCAAATCTCTGAATATGTTAGACATTAAGTCACTGCACATTCTCTCATGTGTATTATACATATATAAAACGCTAAACTATAATGCCAATCCTGATCTCAAAAGCTTCATAGAAGGATGTAACAGAACCCATGAGCACCACACCAGAAATATATACAGTTTTGATATTCCTAGAGTGCGACTTAATCAAACTAGAAATGCTCTACAAATCAAGGGGCCCAGAATGTGGAATGACCTTCCCAACCATGTTAAAGACTGTACCTCTCTCAACCAGTTTAAGTCAAAAACGAAGCTATACCTAATAAATTCCCTGTAACCTACCTTACCCTTCTATTGTCAACCAATGTCTGTTTTTTTTAAGAGCGCTGTTTGTTGACATAATTGTATTTGTGCTGCTTTTTCATCTATGTTTTCATTTCTTGTTTTCATTCTACTCATTATGCTCAATTAGTATTAAGCTTGTCATTTAAGTTTATCATGCCCGAAACGCTTTGCGTAATAGTGGCTTTAGGCATTGTATGTACTAGCTCTACCTATAAGTCAACCAATCTTTGTAAAAATTCATTGTATGTATGTACCTTACCTAAATAAAATTATTATTATTATTAATATTATAATTAGGCTCCTCCCGGCACCACGACATGCGGGAGGCCTAGCTGGTCGCTAGGAGCGTTCTTTTTCTGGCTGGCGTTCGTGGGGACGAGACCTACTCTGTGGCTGCACCCCTACTCTCCTCCCTTCTACTCTTACTTATTTCCCTTACCTAAAGTTCCTGTACCATTAAGTTAAGTATGGGGCGTTTTAAGTGTACCTACTCTGGTAGTAAATATTGGTGAGACCTGGGGGTAGTATTTGCCAGTGTTTTGGGTACCCCCTAAGTGTTGTGTTTCGTATTAGGGTCCCACGTGGTTTCATTACCCTAAGCTGCATCCAACTTCAGTGCTTATCCAGTAGAACTTTACCCTAGCTTGTGTTCAGTGTAAAACCTTGCATCCTGTCTATGTGGACCAAGGCTTTTAACGTAAGATAGTGTGGTAAAGTAATTATTATTATTGTTATTGGTGTGAGTGTATATGGGGGGTTGTTAAGGGGTTAATAAATAAGTACCTTAGAACAGAGTATCCCTTCTTCCTGTGTGGGAGTGTATTAATCAACCCTTAGACTGACATGGTCTAGTAGCAAGTATTATTTCTGTGGATAATTTATTTTGGGGGCCGGGCCTTTTAACTCTCCCCAATTTGATAACTCTGTTTTCTAACTACCCTTACCCCTTAATAGTACCAATTCCCCATAGCAAGCCCACCATTTATTTTTATAACATGGAGGTCATTGGTTTCCATGAATCTAGTGACCTGACTCCTCATCACTCTCTCAAATACTTTTATTATGTGGGACGTTAGTGCAACTGGTCTATATTTCTTTGCCAATGCTTTGCTACCACCCTTGTGTAGAGGGGCAATGTTTGCTGCTTTAAGCACATCCGGTATTTCCCCTGTGTCCAAGCTCTTCCTCCACACTATACTGAGTGCCTGTGCTACTGGCGCTTTACATTTCTTTATAAATATTGAATTCCATGAGTCTGGACCCGGGGCTGAGTGCATGGGCATACTGTCAATTTCTCTTTCAAAATCTGCCACACTCGTGTTGATATCAGTTATATTTACAGGTGTTTGAGTATCATTCATAAAGAAATTGTCCGAATCCCCACTTTCATGCGGAGTGCTAAACATGTCCTCATATTGCTTTTTTAGGATTTCCCTAATTTCTTTGTCATCCTCAGTGTATGAACCTTCACTAATACGAATAGGTCCAATACTGGTAGTGGTTTTCTCTTTTGATTTAGCATATGTGAAGAAATATATTGGGTTTTTCTTTATTTCTTGAATTGCTTTCTGTTCAAGTTGCCTTTCTTCTGTCTGATAGGAATGCTTCAGTCTCTGTTCGATTACTTCAATCTCCTGTTTAAATTATTTCTTCTTTGTATGGAGAGTCGCGTCTGCTTAAGCATTTCCGTTAATTTCTTCCTCCTTTTGTAATGTCGTCTGCGTTCTCTTTCTACATTGGACCTCTTTCTAGCTTTCCTCAAAGGAACATGTTCCACACAGACTTCATATGCTTCGGAAGTCAGTTTTTCTATTCCTTGTGTAGGATTTTTATTTCTTAGAACATTTTCCCATTGAATGTTTGTAAGTTCCCTGTTTATTTTCTCCCTGTTGGGATTGAGTACTACAGATGTTGGAGGTAGCATGTTTGGAGCAGATGCTCTTTTGTTTATGATCTTGTTAATAATATTTCATGTAACTGATAATTGTTTTGTTGTTGTTACTGGCGGAGAATAAAACCATGTGCACGAAGATTGTTTGTCTGACCAAAACCATAACAGTGGCGACGAGGATTAAACATCGCTGGCAGAGAGCCTGGGTACGAGACGTGGTGTGAGGATCAAGACAGTGCTGGGTACGTCGTGTGGACGAGTGGACGCTTCGCATATAACAGTGGAGTGTGCTACACCGTGGCCATGGCTACCATGTCAATCGAGCCGTTAAACACTGCCAAGATCTCGTTGGACCTGTGGCTCAGCCAGCTGGAAGCAAACTTTCAGTACCGGGAGATTAAGGAGGACGCCAACAAGAAAGCGGTACTCTTAGTTTCACTGGGTTCTGAAGCATATTGCATTGACGCATTGCATTGCATCGCATTGACGCATTGCATTGCATCGCATTGACGTCAATGAGATAATCCTTTCCCTTAAAACCAAGTCTGGTGCCCTTGAGGAGATACCAACTTTAATCTACAAAAAAGCCTCCAGATCTTTAGCCCCTGCTATTGCTTTGCTCTTCAACAAGTCACTTGAACTCCAAACCTTTCCAGATATTCTAAAAAAAGCGAGAGTAACGCCTGTCCACAAATGTGGTGATCTCACAGATGTTAACAACTACAGACCTATATCAATCCTGCCAAACTTGTCAAAAATTTTTGAAAAACTAATCTATAAGCAGCTTTACTCATATCTAGCCAAACTCAATATACTTAGCCCTTGCCAATATGGCTTCAGGCCCAAAAAAAGCACTAACGATGCACTTATTAGTATGCTTAACTCGATTCATACAGCTCTTGATAAAAATGAGTTCCCTGTTGGGTTATTTGTGGACCTGCGTAAAGCTTTCGATACTGTCAACCACCAAAACCTTCTTCTTAAATTACATCATTATGGTGTCAGAGGACACTCCCTACAATACCTCAAATCCTACCTTACTGACAGGCTCCAATGTGTTTCTGTGAATAATACAATTTCTCCCACCCTACCCATCAACATTGGTGTTCCCCAGGGCAGCATACTTGGCCCTCTCCTCTTTCTCATCTACATTAATGACCTTCCAAATGCCTCCCAACACCTCAAACCAATCCTATTTGCTGACGACACAACCTTCATTTACTCCAGTCCTGATCCCCTTGCTCTCAATGCCACAGTAAATACTGAGCTAAATAAAGTCCATCTGTGGCTAACTGCCAACAAACTCACCCTTAACATTGACAAAACTTTCTATATTCTGTTTGGCAATAAATCCTCTAATCAAATAAATCTCAAAATAAACAATACCCAAATTTGTAACAAATTAGATGGCAAATTCCTTGGCATTCTCATTGAACACAAGCTGAATTTCCAGGGACACATTCTAAACATATCAAAAAAAGTTTCAAAAACTGTGGGCATTCTTTCTAAGATCAGATATTATGTACCACGCCCTGCCCTGGTGACTCTCTATTACTCCCTTATCTATCCATATCTCAACTATGGTATTTGTGCTTGGGGCTCTACTACCCAAAATCACTTACGTCCTCTAATTACTCAACACAAAGCTGCTATTAGGACAATATCCAATTCTGGCCCCAGACATCACTCGGTACCCCTATTCAAATCCCTGAATATGTTAGACATTAAGTCACTGCACATTCTCTCATGTGTACTATACATATACAAAACGCTAAATTGTAATGCCAATCCTGATCTCAATAGCTTCATAGAAGGTTGTAACAGAACCCATGAGCACCACACCAGAAATAAATACAGTTTTGATATTCCTAGTTTACGACTTAATCAAACCAGAAATGCTCTACAAATCAAGGGGCCCAGGATGTGGAATGACCTTCCCAACCATGTTAAAGACAGTACCTCTCTCAACCAGTTTAAGGTAAAAACGAAGCTATACCTAATAAATTCCCTGTAACCTACCTTACCTCTGTATTGTCAACCCATGTATGTTTTTTGTTTTTTTGTTTTGTTTTACAAATCAACGCTGTTTTAATGTAATTTTCTGTAATAATTTGTAATTGTATTTGTGCTGTTTTTTCAACAATGTTCCCCCCTCTTTTCCCTCTATTTTTATTTGTACTCAACGCATTTTTTTCTTTTTACCCATTAGTTTTAAGCTTTAGTCAGTAGTGTTTTTTCCTGCCCGAAACGCTTTGCGTAATAGTGGCTTTAGGCATTGTATGTACTAGCTCTTATCTATAAAGCCAACAAACTTTGTAAAATCTCTTTATGTATGTACCTTTGCCTAAATAAAAATTATTATTATTATTATTATTATTATATAGTGTTCTCGGAAATTTGTGTGCACCTGAGCTACCGCACACGAAGACCTATGTAGACTTGATTGCTTTGCTTAAACGTCAGTATGTGGTGAAACCATCATATCACAGGAGTTTGATGGATTTCTAGAAGAGGACGAAAAAGCAGCAGGAATCCGTACAGGATTTATTTGCGGAATTGAAGGCTTTGGCTAACCACTGCAACTTCGGAGCACAGTTGGACGGCAGGGTTAGGGACCAGTTGTTCATGGCAGTGGAAAAGGAGAATTATTTCCCTAACCTGGTGGCAGAAAATTTGGATCTACAATCGATGACTTCATGGACAGTGCTCGAGAAGATATTGAACCTGGAAAGGGCTTTTGGAAGTAAGACTTCTTCTCAGGAAATTATGGTCGTACAGAGCCAGACCAGATGTACACACTGTGGATATAAGCACATACGTGATGGATTTATAGTTAGGGCTAGTACATACAATGCCTAAAGCCACTATTACGCAAAGCGTTTCGGGCATAAAAAAATTAAATGACTAAAGCTTAATACTAATTGAGCATAAAGAGTAAAATGAAAACATGGAATGAAAACATAGCTGAAAAAGCAGCACAAATACAATTCTGTCGACAAACAGCGCTCTCTAAAAAAACTCAGACATTGGATGACATTAGAGGGGTAAGGTAGGTTACAGGGAATTTATTAGGTATAGCTTCGTTTTTATCTTAAACTGGTTGAGAGAGGTACAGTCTTTAACATGGTTGGGAAGGTCATTCCACAATCTGGGTCCCTTGATTTGTAGAGCATTTCTAGTTTGATTAAGTCGTACTCTAGGAATATCAAAACTGTATTTATTTCTGGTGTGGTGCTCATGGGTTCTGTTACAACCTTCTATGAAGCTTTTAACGTCAGGATTGGCAGAAGTCAGAAGTAGCAAGTGCAAGTTTCGTGCATATATATTCAACTTTTGTAACAAGGAGGGACACTTGCAGCGAGTGTGTAGGGAATATCTGAACAGGAACAACAAGGCCTGGGAGAGGAGACGACCAGGGAATGCAGGAAGAAGAGGTAGTGGTACTGTGGTCAAGGCAGTAGAGGAAGGTAACCAGTCTGAAGAAGCTGCAGGTGAGGAAAACCAACTATATTCGGTGAAAGAAAAGGTATGTTCAGTGAAGTCACAAGTGGTGAATTTTATAATAATAATAATATTATTAATAATAATAATAATAATAATAATAATAATAATAATAATAATAATAATAATAATAATAATTTTTATTTAGGCAAAGGTACATACATAAAGAGATTTTACAAAGTTTGTTGGCTTTATAGATAGAGCTAGTACATACAATGCCTAAAGCCACTATTACGCAAAGCGTTTCGGGCAGGAAAAAACACTACTGACTAAAGCTTAAAACTAATGGGTAAAAAGAATAAGATGCGTTGAGTACAAATAAAAATAGGGGTAAAAGAGGGGGAACATTGTTGAAAAAACAGCACAAATACAATTACAAATTATTACAGAAAATTACATTAAAACAGCGTTGATTTGAAAAACAAAAAAAAAACAAAAAACATACATGGGTTGACAATAGAGGGGTAAGGTAGGTTACAGGGAATTTATTAGGTATAGCTTCGTTTTTAACTTAAACTGGTTGAGAGAGGTACTGTCTTTAACATGGTTGGGAAGGTCATTCCACATTCTGGGCCCCTTGATTTGTAGAGCATTTCTGGTTTGATTAAGTCGTACTCTAGGAATATCAAAACTGTATTTATTTCTGGTGTGGTGCTCATGGGTTCTGTTACAACCTTCTATGAAGCTTTTGAGATCAGGATTGGCATTACAGTTTAGCGTTTTATATATGTAAAATACACATGAGAGAATGTGCAGTGACTTAATGTCTAACATTTTCAGGGATTTGAGTAGGGGTACCGAGTGATGTCTGGGGCCAGAATTGGATATTGTCCTAATAGCAGCTTTGTGTTGTGTAATTAGAGGACGTAAGTGATTTTGGGTAGTAGAGCCCCAAGCACAAATACCATAGTTGAGATATGGATAGATAAGGGAGTAATAGAGAGTCACCAGGGCTGGGCGTGGTACATAATATCTGATCTTAGAAAGAATGCCCACAGTTTTTGAAACTTTTTTTGATATGTTTAGAATGTGTCCCTGGAAATTCAGCTTGTGGTCAATGAGAATGCCAAGGAATTTGCCATCTAATTTGTTACAAATTTGGGTATTGTTTATTTTGAGATTTATTTGATTAGAGGATTTATTGCCAAACAGAATATAGAAAGTTTTGTCAATGTTAAGGGTGAGTTTGTTGGCAGTTAGCCACAGATGGACTTTATTTAGCTCAGTATTTACTGTGGCATTTAGACCAAGGGAATCGGGTCTGGAGTAAATGAAGGTTGTGTCGTCAGCAAATAGGATTGGTTTGAGGTGTTGGGAGGCATTTGGAAGGTCATTAATGTAGATGAGAAAGAGGAGAGGGCCAAGTATGCTGCCCTGGGGAACACCAATGTTGATGGGTAGGGTGGGAGAAATTGTATTATTCACAGAAACACATTGGAGCCTGTCAGTAAGGTAGGATTTGAGGTATTGTAGGGAGTGTCCTCTGACACCATAATGATGTAATTTAAGAAGAAGGTTTTGGTGGTTGACAGTATCGAAAGCTTTACGCAGGTCCACAAATAACCCAACAGGGAACTCATTTTTATCAAGAGCTGTATGAATCGAGTTAAGCATACTAATAAGTGCATCGTTAGTGCTTTTTTTGGGCCTGAAGCCATATTGGCAAGGGCTAAGTATATTGAGTTTGGCTAGATATGAGTAAAGCTGCTTATAGATTAGTTTTTCAAAAATTTTTGACAAGTTTGGCAGGATTGATATAGGTCTGTAGTTGTTAACATCTGTGAGATCACCACATTTGTGGACAGGCGTTACTCTCGCTTTTTTTAGAATATCTGGAAAGGTTTGGAGTTCAAGTGACTTGTTGAAGAGCAAAGCAATAGCAGGGGCTAAAGATCTGGAGGCTTTTTTGTAGATTAAAGTTGGTATCTCCTCAAGGGCACCAGACTTGATTTTAAGTGAAAGGATTATCTCATTTTGTAATTAATGGGAAGTTAGTTCCCTTGGAACTGGACACTGGTGCTGCAGTGTCAACATTGTCTAGAGATTAGGCAGATACCTTGCAATTGAAAGTAAAACCAGGTAAAAAATCTTTAAGTGTTTATGATTATGTACCGATTAAGGTCTATTGCAAGGTCTCGGCAAAAGTAGGTTATAATGGAAAAGAAATTGTCCAGGATTTTTATGTAGTGGATTCACATAATCCTAGCCTATGTGGTAAGGATCTCATGGAAAAAGTGGGAATTTTCTTGGCGGGCCTAGATGAATTGTCGATAGTTAAAACAATTAAAAGTGCCGAACAAATGTTAGACAAATATTCAGTGGAGGCAGATAAGCCAATTAATAGCATGGTGGCAAAAATTCACCTGAAAAGTGGGGCTTCACCTAAATTTTTCAAGGCAAGAACAGTGCCGTTTCATTACAAGCAATTGGTAGAATCAGCCCTGGAAAAGCATGTGGCAGAAGGCATCTTAGAGCCAATTACACATAGTGAGTGGGCAGCCCCAATTGTACCAGTGTTGAAGGCAGATCGGAAATCCTTGAGAATCTGTGCAGACTTCAAGGAACTGAACAACCGGATACACTGTGAGAAGTACCCTTTACCTAAAATTTATTTATTTATTTATTTATTTATTTATTTATTATATATATACAAGAAGGTACATTGGGTTTGTGAGAATACATTGGATAGTACAGTATTTACATTCTTGTAAAGCCACTAGTACGCGCAGCGTTTCGGGCAAGTCCTTAATCTAGCAGATAATTTTAAGTAGGTAATTTCAATCAGAATTGATAAATGAAAGATACATTACAAGAGAAAAATGAGATGAGAGAGATAAGTAAGTATATTAAAGCACATTGTTATATTAAAGCTCTGATTGATTACATTGACAGCTTGATTAATAATTTAAACAAGATTAATAGACACCATACAGCAGATTGACAGCACATATAAGACAGCAATGATCACAATGGTAAAGATGTTCAGAATGGGTACATAAAGATTGAGAGACTGGGTAGCAAAAGATACAGATAACAAGATTTATAAACACCATATAACAGATTGGCAGCACATATAAGAAAACAGCAATATTCACAATGGTAAAGATGTTCAAATTGGGAACATAAAGGTTGGGAGATTGGGTAGCAATAGATACAGTGCAATTTTAAGGCAAAAGTTAAAAATTATGAAGATGAAATTAGGTACTTTTTAGTATTGATTTTGAATGATGTAAAAGTTGGACAGCTTTTCAATTCAGTAGGGAGTGAGTTCCATAAACTGGGTCCCTTTATTTGCATAGAGTGTTTACACAAATTAAGTTTAACTCTGGGGATATCGAAGAGATATTTATTTCTGGTGTGGTGATAATGGGTCCTATTACATCTGTCCAGGAAGAGTTTCAGACAAGGATTTGCATTTAAGAACAGGGTTTTGTAAATGTAGTTGACACAAGAGAATTTGTGGAGTGAGATTATGTTTAGCATGTTTAGGGAGTTAAACAAGGGGGCTGTGTGTTGTCTGAAAGCAGAATTTGATATTATTCTGATAGCAGATTTTTGCTGGGTGATGATGGACTTGAGGTGGTTTGCAGTGGTTGAACCCCATGCACAGATACCATAGTTGAGATAGGGATAGATTAGTGCATAATATAGAGAGATGAGAGCAGAGTTAGGAACATAATATCTGATTTTGGAGAGTATACCAACTGTTTTAGAGACTTTCTTAGTTATGTGTTGTATGTGGGTACTGAAGATGAGTCTCTTGTCTAGGAATATGCCAAGAAACTTTCCATCATTTTTATTGCTAATGTTTACATTGTCAATCTGAAGCTGAATTGCATTTGTAGATTTGCTTCCAAATAGGTTGTAGTAGGCCTTTTCTATGTTAAGTGTTAGTTTGTTGGTTGACATCCATAAGTGGACTTTTTTTAATTCATTATTAACAACATCATTTAGTGTATGTGGGTTGGGGTTGGAGTAAATGAGGGTAGTATCATCAGCAAACAAAATAGGTTTCAGAATGTTAGAGACATTAGGCAGATCATTAATGTATATAAGAAATAGTAGGGGTCCCAAGATGCTGCCCTGAGGCACTCCAACGGTTATTGGTACAATGAGAGAGATTATATTATTGATGGCTACACATTGGTGTCTATCACTAAGATAGGATTGGATATAGTCCAGTGCATGGCCTCGGATTCCATAATGATGGAGTTTACATAAGAGGCAATCGTGATTAACAGTATCAAAGGCCTTTCTCAGGTCAATGAAGAGTCCAATTGGAAACTCATTTTTGTCAAGGGCAGAGTAAATTATATCAAGGAGACTAATAATTGCATCGTTGGTACTCTTTTGAGAGCGGAAGCCAAACTGACAGGGGCTAAGAATGTCGAATTTTACGAGATAGGAGTAGAGCTGTTTGTAGATAATTTTTTCAAATATTTTTGATAGTATGGGTAGGTTCAATATTGGTCTGTAGTTGTTTATGTCTGACGGATTACCTCCTTTATGAACTGGCGTTACTCTTGCGTTTTTAAGGATATCAGGGAAGGTATGACACTCAAGGGATTTGTTGAACAGCAGAGCTATAGGTGGTGCAAGGGCATGGGAGGCGCTCTTGTATACAATGGATGGGATTTCACTGATGTTCCCAGCTTTGGTTTTTAGTGAGTGTATGATGGACACAACATCTGACGGGCTGACTGGTGAGAGGAGAAGAGAGTTTGGATAGCTGCCTGAGAGATATGTGTTGATATGTGTCTGAGTCTGTGGGATTTTACTTGCAAGGTTAGCACCAATCGATGAAAAGAAGCTATTAAATTCATTCGCCATTTCTAAGTCAGATGACAGTGTAAGGCCATCCTTAGAGAGTGTTATCTGGTTGTAGGAGTGTTGTTTAGTTCCCAGGATGTTAGAGATGGTATTCCATGTGCTTTTCATGTTGCCTTTTGCTTCTTTGAATCTAGTCTCATAATATAAAAGTTTTGCTTTTCTTATGATACTGGTAAGCACTGATGAGTACCTTTTAACTACTTCCATTGAAATTAGGCCACTCCTAAATTTCTTTTCGTATTCATGTTTTTTGTTGATTGATTTAATTATGCCACTTGTGAGCCACGGGTTATTTTTTCTTTTATCAGTTACTTGTTTGGTAAGGAGGGGACAGTGAGTGTTGTAGAGGCTTAGAGTTTTGGAGAGAAAGAGGTTAGTTGATGAGTTTATATCCTGTGAATTATTAAATTCAGATTCCCAGTTAATATTGTGAAGTGCATTAGAGAGATTGCCTAAAGCTGATTCACTATGTAGCCTGAATGAAAGTTTTTTGGTTTCTGGTGGTGATGTGTCAATGTTTGCTATGAGGAAAGTAGGATAGTGGTCAGTTGTTCTGTCATAAATTACCCCAGATGTAAGGGGAGCTGTTATATTAGTCCATAGGTGATCCAGGGTAGTGGCAGATGTTTGAGTGACTCGGGTGGGCTTGGTGATTGTGGGGATTAGCATACAGGAGTGCATGCTGTTACGGAAATAGTCAACTTGAGGGTTGTTTTGAAGACCCAGGTCAATATTGAAATCACCTCCCAGAATAATGTGATTTTTGTTGAGATTGTTATTTATGATAAGATTCCTTACATTGTCAGAGAATAAAGCTATGTTGGTATTAGGAAATCTATAGATGGCACCGATTATCAGGGAGGATTTAAGGGATTTGCTGGAGAACTTGGCAAAGGTATATTCACAATAGTCGTCTCTATCACTAATGACACTATTGCAAATGAAGGTATCTTTGTAATATATTGCTGTACCGCCACCTTTTTTGTTAGGCCTGCAGTTATGAATGGCTTTATAACCAGCTAAATTGTAGAGTTGGGTATAGTCATTACTTAGCCAAGTTTCTGTTAAAATGATGAACGATAATTTAGTACCTAGTGCTGTAAGTAGTGCATTTATATCATCAAAATGTTTACCAAGTGACCTAACATTTTGATTGTAAACTGATAAGCAGGTGCTATTTAGGAGTTTGTCTTTTGCAAGATTTGCTGTGTAATACCTGCAATAATGATGATCAATGTGCTGATTAGTGTGGATATGGGACAGAAGATTTCGATCAGGATCAATATCAGTAAGCATATAGATAAGAATGTCACGATACAATAAGATAAGCAATTACTGGAACAGATGAAAACTAAATCTGCTGTAAAATAGAAAGTAATTATAGCAAAACACAACAATATAATAATATAACAATACAATAAGAGCTTACAAAGTATTGAGTCTGCTAAATTAGAGAATAATTATGGCAAAACACAACAATAAATGCAAGTAAACAAAAGAATTGAAACAATTAGAGGTAGAATTAAGGTCACTAGATAGCCATGGAGGATACACAAGTTTGGTGGAGAGAACAAAAAATCAGTAGAGACTGTCAAGATGAATATATAAAAAAAATTGACAAATGATAATTGTAAAGTAAAATAATCTTAAAGATAATAAATTTTATTTAGCTTAGTTTTAACTTATAATTAGTATGAACTTAATTAAAAGAACAAAAATGAGATCAATAATTGATTTCAATAAATGACATAGATCAATACAAATAAATTTAAAATATAAATGGAATAGGGTAAGATTAGATTTAAGAGTAAAATTTTACAATGAAACTGAGGTAGATGCTTGCATAAGTACATGGAGACTTGATGGATTATTTAGGAAATTATATGAATGAGAGAACATTAGGTAAAAGGTAAGGCAGAGACAGCACCTTAGACATAGTTAGATTAAGTTAGGTTAGGCTCAGGCACTGAAAGAGTTATTTTAAGTACTGGCATTGGTCGGGTTCAGGTTTTCAGATATACCACAATCACTTAAGAAGGCCAGGAGTTGTTGGTCACATTTTATTTCATATCTTTTTCCTGTACTTTCCTTCTTCGCAAAAATCGTTCCATTCCTAGTGTAGCACTGCTTGATAAGACCAGGTTTTTGTTTGCGAATTTGACGCAACCTGAAGAGGAGGGATCCACGCTGCTTTGAAAGACACTCATTTATATAGAGGTTGGTTTTTTGCTTAGCAGCTGATTGTATGAGGTCAAACTTCGCAGAGGGATTTGCAAGTTTGATGAGCATTCTCCTACTGTTACGGGGATTGTTTTTATCTATCCTAATAGCCGATTTGATTTGAACATTGACACTGATCTTTGAATTAATTAGGGTGTTGGCTATGTTACAGCAATTCTCACCTTGTTGTTCATCAGGTAGATCAGTAGAGCTAATTATCAGGGAGTCATGAAGTTGTTGTTGCTCTTGGTCATCTTCGGAAGCCGCCTGGTGAATCTGAAGGAGATTGATCTGTTTTTCCTTCTTTTGTAGGAGGTCACTTTGAGCTGAGAGGGTTTCTTCGGCCTGAATCTTATGTATTTGATCCATTGCACCATTTGCAACAGTTTGTATGTTGAGAATTTCTTGGTTGTTGTTCGTCGACGATTCAAGGAGGCGGTCTATGGTATGTTGTTGTCGGGTGACTGTGGCTTGGAGGGCCGAAATAGCTTCAGATTGCATTTTCACAAGGTTGTGCAGTTTCTGAAGCCATGGATTACTTCTGAGATATTTATGATAAGATTCCTTACATTGTCAGAGAATAAAGCTATGTTGGTATTAGGAAATCTATAGATAGCACCGATTATCAGGGAGGATTTAAGGGATTTACTGGAGAACTTGGCAACTTGTTCACAATAGTCGTCTCTATCACTAATGACACTATTGCAAGTGAAGGTATCTTTGTAATATATTGCTGTACCGCCACCTTTTTTGTTAGGCCTGCAGTTATGAATGGCTTTATAACCAGCTAAATTATAAAATAGATGAGTTGTTGTCAGTGGTCTGCAAGGGAGCAATTTTTTCTAAGATTGACCTGAAAGATGCTTACTTGCAAATTCTTGTAGAGGAGGAGAGCCAGAAATTGTTAGTGATTAATACCCACAAGGGGTTATTTAAGTATAAAAGACTTCTTTTTGGACTCTCCTCGTCTCCAGCAATTTTTCAGAGATTCATGTCCCAGTTGTTAGTTAACATTGAAGGTGTGGCTAGTTTTTTAGATAAAAATAAAAATAAAAAAATAAAATAAAATGTTTATTTAGGTAAGGTACATACATACAATAAATTTTTACAAAGATTGGTTGACTTACAGGTAGAGCTAGTACATACAATGCCTAAACCACTATTACGCAAAGCGTTTCGGGCATGATAAACTTAAATGACAAGCTTAATACTAATTGAGCATAATGAGTAGAATGAAAACAAGAAATGAAAACATAGATGAAAAAGCAGCACAAATACAATTATGTCGACAAACAGCGCTCTTTAAAGAAAAACAGACATTGGTTGACAATAGAAGGGTAAGGTAGGTTACAGGGAAATTATTAGGTATAGCTTCGTTTTTAACTTAAACTGGTTGAGAGAGGTACAGTCTTTAACATGGTTGGGAAGGTCATTCCACATTCTGGGCCCCTTGATTTGTAGAGCATTTCTAGTTTGATTAAGTCGAACTCTAGGAATATCAAAACTGTATTTATTTCTGGTGTGGTGCTCATGGGTTCTGTTACAACCTTCTATGAAGCTTTTGAGATCAGGATTGGCATTATAGTTTAGCGTTTTATATATGTATAATACACATGAGAGAATGTGCAGTGACTTAATGTCTAACATATTCAGAGATTTGAGTAGGGGTACTGAGTGATGTCTGGGGCCAGAGTTGGATATTGTCCTAATAGCAGCTTTGTGTTGAGTAATTAGAGGACATAAATGATTTTGGGTAGTAGAGCCCCAAGCACAAATCCCATAGTTGAGATATGGATAGATAAGGGAGTAATAGAGAGTCACCAGGGCAGGGCGTGGTACATAATATCTGATCTTAGAAAGAATGCCCACAGTTTTTGAAACTTTTTTTGATATATTTAGAATGTGTCCCTGGAAATTCAGCTTGTGGTCAATGAGAACGCCAAGGAATTTGCCATCTAATTTGTTATAAATTTGGGTATTGTTTATTTTGAGATTTATTTGACTAGAGGATTTATTGCCAAACAGAATATAGAAAGTTTTGTCAATGTTAAGGGTGAGTTTGTTGGCAGTTAGCCAAAGATGGACTTTATTTAGCTCAGTATTTACTGTGGCATTTAGAGCAAGGGTGCATGAATGGTGAAGGGTGAAGTGCATGATGTTAGATTAGAACATTGGGAGTCCGAGTTAGGTAACATAGAGGACATCAACCTAGCAGTGCAATCTTTTCTTCAAACAACTCTTAGCCTTTATAACACCCACTGTCCTATGCTTACAAAACAAGTCACAAGCAAAAGACTTAACAATCCTTGGCTTACAAAGGGAATACTTAAATCCATTAACAAAAAACACGACCTTGAGAAGAAGTATAGGCTAGGAACAGTCTCCAAAGAATTCTCAAAGAATTACTCGTTATTGCTATCTAAAATAATTAGACGAGCCAAAACTAAATACTATGAAGATAAATTTACCCAAATAAAGAGCAACATTAAAAAAACTTGGAGCACAATTTCACAAATATTGGGATCAAAGAGGATTTTAAATAACAAACCAACACTCCTTTCCAATAACGCTGGTCAGCTTTCAGCATCTGATTCTGCTATTGAGTTCAATAGGTTCTTCTCTTCCATTGGGTCATCCCTTGCAAATGATATTCCATCTTCCTGTACTGATGTTAAGGACTATCTTACAGGTAACTATCCACAGTCTCTGTACCTAAAGCCTACTAGTTCCACTGATGTCAATGAAATAATCCTTTCCCTTAAAACCAAGTCTAGTGCCCTCGAGGAGATACCAACTTTAATTTACAAAAAAGCCTCCAGATCTCTAGCCCCTGCTATTGCATTGCTCTTCAACAAGTCACTTGAACTCCAAACCTTTCCTGACATTCTAAAAAAGCAAGAGTAACCCTGTAACACCGCTCTATTCAGATTCAGATTCAGATGTTTATTCAGGTAAGGTATATACATACAAGTGATGTTACATTAAAGGATTGATATATAGATAGAGCTAGTACATACAATGCCTAAAGCCACTATTACGCAATGCGTTTCGGGCAAGAAAAAACATTAATATCTAGAACTTAATACTAATTGAGCATAAAGAATAAAAGATGGTGAGAACAAATACAAATAAAGATAAAAAAAAAGGGGGAACATGACTGAAAAAGCAGCACAAATACAATAGGTTGACAAACAGTGTTGATTAAAAAAAAGAAAAAAAAAAAAGAAAATAACAGACATGGGTTGACAATAGAGGAGTGAGGTAGATTACAGGGAATTTATTAGGTAGTGTTTAGTTTTTATCTTAAACTGGTTGAGAGAGGTACAGTCTTTAACATGGTTGGGAAGGTCATTCCACATTCTGGGCCCCTTGATTTGCAGAGCATTTCTAGTTTGATTAAGACGTACTCTAGGAATATCAAAACTGTATTTATTTCTGGTGTGGTGCTCATGGGTTCTGTTACAACCTTCTATGAAGCTTTTAAGATCAGGATTGGCATTATAGTTTAGCGTTTTAAATATGTATAATACACATGAGAGAATGTGCAGTGACTTAATATCTAACATATTAAGAGATTTGAGTAGGGGTACCGAGTGATGTCTGGGGCCAGAGTTGGATATTGTTCTAATAGCGGCTTTGTGTTGGGTAATTAGAGGACGTAAGTGATTTTGGGTAGTAGAACCCCAAGCACAAATACCATAGTTGAGATAAGGATAGATAAGGGAGTAATAGAGAGTCACCAGAGCAGGGCGTGGTACATAATATCTGATCTTAGAAAGAATGCCCACAGTTTTTGAAACTTTTTTTGATATATTTAGAATGTGTCCCTGGAAATTCAGCTTGTGGTCAATGAGAATGCCAAGGAATTTGCCATCTAATTTGTTACAAATTTGGGTATTGTTTATTTTGAGATTTATAAGACTAGAGGATTTATTGCCAAACAGAATATAGAAGGTTTTGTCAATGTTAAGGGTGAGTTTGTTGGCAGTTAGCCAAAGATGGACTTTATTTAGCTCAGTATTTACTGTGGCATTTAGAGCAAGAGGGTCAGGACTGGAGTAAATGAAGGTTGTGTCGTCAGCAAATAGAATTGGTTTGAGGTGTTGGGAGGCATTTGGAAGGTCATTAATGTAGATGAGAAAGAGGAGAGGGCCAAGTATGCTGCCCTGAGGAACACCAATGTTGATGGGTAGGGTGGGAGAAATTGTATTATTCACAGAAACATATTGGAGCCTGTCAGTAAGGTAGGACTCGAGGTATTGTAGGGAGTGTCCTCTGACTCCATAATGATGTAGTTTAAGAAGAAGGTTTTGGTGGTTGACAGTATCAAAAGCTTTACGCAGGTCCATTGTAACACCACTCTACTAAAATGCACCACTCTAAAATGTACCACTATAATGCACCACTATAATGGAACACTACTTATCCTGAGTAACACTTCCTCATCGGTTGCACTTGATAACACTGTTATGAGCTGACATATGATGGTTACACCGGAACCAAAGGTACACTGCCAATAAGGAAATGCTAACACAAGGATTAAATACGCTGCCACCATCTGCCTTTGACCATTAAAACTATATCAAGCAACGAGGCAAGAAACATTGCTTGACTGGGAGAGTACTTTCTATGACTGTCATTAATTTTGAAAACGGTTGTCAGCCACTATATCCAAAAGGCTAAGAGGATTCAACAATTGACACAGACGGGAAATTTAACGAGTTTATTGAGACCAAAATTATGTCAATCACCACTTATAAATCCTACTCTAACACTGGCAAAAAGTTAAGAAATTTGGACATGGAACAAAACCTCAGAGATCACACACATTACCTTAAGACCTCTGTCTCTCCCTGGCTGAGATGTTCTTCACAGACCCGCTCTCGATCCCGGTGTCCCGCACTCTGTCCTTTTTTAAGTCCCTACAGGACCTATATATACAACCCCCACAGGGGGAGGGGGAGATCTGCTGTTTCTACCCACCAAGAGTGTACAAACACTCAAGAAATATTTCAAAAAGCTTGTTTGACATTCACCATACACTCTTCAAGAGAGGAGTTATTAATTACATGTGACTGACCTCTGACCTGGCCAAAAAGGGGGAGATCCAGGGATGTTTACACATAAGAATCTGGAGTCTAATTTCCTTGCATGAAATATTACATACTTGAAACTATGCTGACTAAGACTAACCCAGGAATTTTTAATCAATATACAAGATAATCCGGAGGTCATCTGGGCTGACCTCTTGGAGAAGGCTTCCCTGGGTGTGAACTCTAAGGGGGGGGGGGGTCGAAAGGGAGCTGTAACACCCATGACCCCCCCCCCCCCTTAGAGTTCACACCCAGGGAAGCCTTCTCCAAGAGGTCAGCCCAGATGACCTCCGGATTATCTTGTATATTGATTAAAAATTCCTGGGTTAGTCTTAGTCAGCATAGTTTCAAGTATGTAATATTTCATGCAAGGAAATTAGACTCCAGATTCTTATGTGTAAACATCCCTGGATCTCCCCCTTTTTGGCCAGGTCAGAGGTCAGTCACATGTAATTAATAACTCCTCTCTTGAAGAGTGTATGGTGAACGTCAAACAAGCTTTTTGAAATATTTCTTGAGTGTTTGTACACTCTTGGTGGGTAGCAACAGCAGATCTCCCCCTCCCCCTGTGGGGGTTGTATATATAGGTCCTGTAGGGACTTAAAAAAGGACAGAGTGCGGGACACCGGGATCGAGAGCGGGTCTGTGAAGAACATCTCAGCCAGGGAGAGACAGAGGTCTTAAGGTAATGTGTGTGATCTCTGAGGTTTTGTTCCATGTCCAAATTTCTTAACTTTTTGCCAGTGTTAGAGTAGGATTTATAAGTGGTGATTGACATAATTTTGGTCTCAATAAACTCGTTAAATTTCCCGTCTGTGTCAATTGTTGAATCCTCTTAGCCTTTTGGATATAGTGGCTGACAAACGTTTTCAAAATTAATGACAGTCATAGAAAGTACTCTCCCAGTCAAGCAATGTTTCTTGCCTCGTTGCTTGATATAGTTTTAATGGTCAAAGGCAGATGGTGGCAGCGTATTTAATCCTTGTGTTAGCAATTCCTTATTGGCAGTGTACCTTTGGTTCCGGTGTAACCATCATATGTCAGCTCATAACAGTGTTATCAAGTGCAACCGATGAGGAAATGTTACTCAGGATAAGTAGTGTTCCATTATAGTGGTGCATTATAGTGGTACATTTTAGAGTGGTGCATTTTAGTAGAGTGGTGTTACAATAGAGCGGTGTTACAACCCCTGTCCACAAATGTGGTGATCTCACAGATGTTAACAACTACAGACCTATATCAATCCTGCCTAACTTGTCAAAAATATTCGAAAAACTAATCTACAAGCAGCTTTACTCTTTTCTAGCCAAACACAATATACTTAGCTCTTGTCAATATGGCTTCAGACCCAAAAAAAGCACTAACGATGCACTTATTAGTATGATTAACTTAATTCACGCAGCTCTTGATAAAAAGGAGTTTCCTGTTGGGTTATTTGTGGACCTGCGTAAGGCTTTTGACACTGTCAACCATCAAAACCTTCTTCTTAAATTACATCATTATGGAGTCAGAGGACACTCCCTGCAATACCTCAAATCCTACCTTACTGACAGGCTCCAGTATGTTTCTGTGAATAATACAATTTCTCCCACCCTACCCATCAACATTGGTGTTCCTCAGGGCAGCATACTTGGCCCTCTCCTCTTTCTCATCTACATTAATGACCTTCCAAATGCCTTCCAACACCTCAAACCAATTCTATTTGCTGACGACACAACCTTCATTTACTCCAGTCCTGACCCTCTTGCTCTAAATGACACAGTAAATACTGAGCTAGAGAAAGTCCATCTTTGGCTAACCGCCAACAAACTCACCCTTAACATTGACAAAACGTTTTATATTCTGTTTGGCAATAAATCCTCTAATCAGATAAATCTCAAAATAAACAATACCCAAATTTGTTACAAATTAGATGGCAAATTCCTTGGCGTTCTCATCGACCACAAGCTGAATTTCCAGGGTCACATTCTAAATATATCAAAAAAAGTTTCAAAACCTGTTGGCATTTTTTCTAAGATCAGATATTATGTACCCCGCCCTGCCCTGGTTACTCTCTATTACTCCCTCATCTATCCATACCTCAACTATGGTATTTGTGCTTGGGGTTCTACTACCCAAAATCATTTACGTCCTCTTATTACCCAACACAAAGCTGCTATTAGGACAATATCCAACTCTGGCCCCAGACATCACTCGGTACCCCTACTCAAATCTCTGAATATGTTAGATATTAAGTCACTGCACATCCTCTCATGTGTATTATACATATATAAAACGCTGAACTGTAATGCCAATCCTGACCTCAAAAGCTTCATTGAAGGTTGTAACAGAACCCATGAGCACCACACCAGAAATAAATACAGTTTTGATATTCCTAGAGTACGACTTAATCAAACTAGAAATGCTCTACAAATCAAGGGACCCAGAATGTGGAATGACCTTCCCAACCATGTTAAAGACTGTACCTCTCTCAACCAGTTTAAGATAAAAACTAAACACTACCTAATAAATTCCCTGTAACCGACCTCACTCCTCTATTGTCAACCCATGTCTGTAATTTTTTTTTTTTTTTGTTTAATCAACACTGTTTGTCAACCTATTGTATTTGTGCTGCTTTTTCAGTCATGTTCCCCCTTTTTTTATCTTTATTTGTATTTGTTCTCAACACTTTTTATTCTTTATGCTCAATTAGTATTAAGTTCTAGATATTAATGTTTTTCTTGCCCGAAACGCATTGCGTAATAGTGGCTTTAGGCATTGTATGTACTAGCTCTATCTATATATCAATCCATTAATGTAACATCACTTGTATGTATGTATGTACCTTACCTGAATAAACATATTTATTTATTTATTTATTTATTAACAAGTTTTGAATCTTTTGCAAAAGCACAATGTGAAAATTAATAAGGGAAAAACAACGTTGAAGACCAAGGCCATTGAATATCTGGGGTACCATATTTCAGGTAAGGGCTTTACTCCTTCTCACAAAAAATGTAGCTGCTATAATAGATGCGCCAGCCCCAACATCAGTTGGGGAAGTACAGTCTTTTGTTGGGATGGTTACATATTTTTGTAAGTTCGTGAAGAACCTTTCAACAAAATTAGCACCCTTGTATGAATTGTTGAAAAAAGGGGCTAGATTTAAGTGGGCAGCAAGAGAGGAAAATGCATTCAGGAATATTAAGTAGGAATTGATCAATTCTCCAGTGCTCACTAATTTTACAGGTAGACTCCCGTTAAAACTGGAGGTAGATGCTTCCCCAGTAGGAGTGGGGTGTGTATTATTACAGGAAGTAGATGGTCAGGATAAAGTAGTATATTTTGCTAGCAAGAAATTATCTCCTGCGGAACAGAATTATTCTCAGTTAGATAAAGAAGCCTTAGCTTTGGTATATGCTGTAAAAAAAAACTGAGGTATTTTCTGCTGGGGAGGAAATTTCTTGCTAGAACAGATCATAAACCCCTGCTAGGATTGTTTGGCAGAGGTAAGCAGATTCCAGTTAATGCCAATGTTAGAATTCAAAGATGGGCATTACTACTCTCTCAGTTTGAGTATGATTTAGAGTTTAAGCCAGGCAAGGATAATGTAGTAGCTGATGCATTAAGTAGATTGCCTGTGACAGAAAAATTAAATTCCAGGTATTCCAGTGGAGTATGTTAACCTGGTGGAATCTATGTCTTTTGAGGATATTTCATTCCAGACTATTAGGAAGGCAACTGGTAGAGATCCTAAATTAAGTCTGTTGTTGAAAAATGTCAAATATGGTTGGAATGATAATTTGTTATTGTCAGAGTATGCTGCAGTGAAGGCTGACCTTAGTATTCACCAGGATGTACTCTTGTATAGGAATAGAGTGGTGGTGCCTGGGGAACTGAGATTTTGGAACAGCTGCATGTAGGCCATAATGGCATAAATGCTATGAAAGCAGAAGCTAGAAGTTGGGTTTGGTGGCCAAAAATAGACCAGGATATTGCTGAGGTAACAAAATATTGTCATATTTGCTTTAAGAATTATCAGAAACCCCAGGCCCCAGTACTTTCTTGGCCATGCACTGGAAAACCCTGGTCTAGACTTCATGTAGATTATGCGGGACCTATGGATAATAAATATTACCTAGTGGTGGTGGATTCATACACCAAATTTCTGGATGTGCATGTGTGTAGTTCCACCACATCATTTGTAACTTGTGAATTACTAAGGAAAACATTTTGTAATTTTGGATTGCCAGACATAATTGTCTCAGACAATGCTCCTTATTTTGTTTCTGTGGAAATGGAGGAATTTTTTTCGGAAAAATGGTATTAAACATGTAACACCTGCCCCCTATAATCCTTCTTCAAATGGTCTAGCAGAGAGAGCAGTGAGATCCTTGAAAGAAGGGTTAAAGCGGTTTACGGAAGGTACTATTAATACAAGGCTGTGTAGATTTTTATATAATCAAAGGAAAACTGTTCATTCTACTACTGGTAAATCTCCTTCTGAATTACTGTTTAATAGACACTTTAAAGTGCACATGGAAGCAGTAAAGACAGATCCCAATAAGGAGAAATCGGTAACTAGCTTGGCCAGTCAGTTGGCTCAGGGAGAGGAATTGTTGTTTAATGAGGGGGATGCAATATATGCAAGGAATTTTGGAAGTGGAAAGCCCTGGGTGGAAGGGAAAATTAGGGAGGTCCTGGGCCGCAGGAACTTCACTGTGCAAGTGCAGAGTTTTGGGAACATTAATTGGAAAAGGCGTGCAGATCAGCTCATGCCAAGGTTCACAGGGAATTTTGAAGACCCTTCAGGTGGGGGTGGGGCAACTAGTGATATCCATCCTTATAATGAAGCGGTAGCAGCACCTGCAGGAGACCGGGAGGCAGAGCAAGGGGCAGCAGAGGGTAATGGGGATACAGTTAACCCTATGGACTCTACAAGGAGTAATTCAGAAGAATGCTTCCCAGAAGTAACAGGTCAGGACTTCCAGTTGAGAAAATCAGGAAGAGTCATACGACCGCCTGATAGACTTAACCTGTAGGGATATAGTTTATTTAAAAGGGGAGGAATGTTGGGATTGAGTACTACAGATGTTGGAGGTAGCATGTTTGGAGCAGATGCTCTTTTGTTTATGATCTTGTTAATAATATTTCATGTACCTGATAATTGTTTTGTTGTTGTTACTGGCGGAGAATAAAACCATGTGCACGAAGATTGTTTGTCTGACCAAAACCATAACACTCCCAGTCTATCCTCTTATTATTACAATTGAATTTATTGAATAGCCCTTCTCGGTTGTTGTTTCTCTTGGGCCTACTACCGTTATTTATGTTAGTTTGCACTTCAATGAGCTTGTGGTCCGAGTACGTAGTGTCTGAGACAGTAATGTCTTTGATTAGCTCCTCATTGTGAATATCAGGTCCAACGTGTTTTCGTTCCTAGATGGTTCTGTAATCTGCTGACTGAGCGAGAATTTGTCACAGAATCTCAGTAGTTCTCTGACCTGTGGTTGGTTATTTCCAGGTTGACTTCCTGCTGTAATGTTATTGTTTACTATTCTCCATTTTGAACTGGGTAGATTGAAGTCTCCAAGGAAGATGATATCTGGTACAGGGTTTGCTAGGTTATCAAGGATATTCTCTATTTTGTGGTTCTGTTAAGTGAATTCCTCAACTATTGCATCTGGCGGTTTGTATATTAAAATAATAAGTAGATTCATATTTTCGACCTTGATTCCAAGTACCTCTACCACCTCATTGGACGAGTTCAGGAGCTCTGTGCATGCCAGCTCCTCTTTAATATACAGACCTACTCCTCCACTTGACCTAATTACTCTGTCACATCTATATAGATTATAATTCGGAATCCAGATTTCACTATCCATGTGGTCTTAAGTGTGGGTTTCTGTAAATGCACCAAATATTGAGTTCGATTCTATTAGGAGGCCATTTATGAACTTAACTTTTTTTCTTGATTTTCCCCACATTGCGTGTCACTTTTGGTGGGCTTTGGTAGTTTCCTCCCCCACTCTACCCAGGTCCAGGGTGTGTTGTTTTGGAAGTGATTCGTCCAGTTTTGGTAGTAGGACGGGTGTTGTGTGGTGTAGTACCTGTGTGCTTGTTGATAATTTGTATTCCAGTCTTGTGAGTATCTCCCTTCTCCTCTGTAATCCTGTAGTGGTTCCATCTGACTGTTCCTCTCTCTTATATTTACTACTCTGTTTCTGCCTTCCTCTAAAAATTTTCCAGTAGTGTCATATTGATCTTCCCGTCTATAACGCTCTGTACCTCTCACGTGGAATTCCGGACACTGAAGATTGTAGCATTTTTTGTCCCTAATTGAAAATTGACATAATTTAGGGTGAAAGTATCTACACCCTGTTCCAAAACGGCATGTATCCCTCGCCAACATGTTCCTGCATTTTCGAGGATGCAAAAAATTGCATTTTGCTCCTAATATTTGCATATTCCTTTAGCGTAGAATTTGCAAATATGTTCCGGTTTTGCGTTTTTCAAGGTATTTATACCTGTGTCTGTCTTGTCTACCTCTTTATTGGAGCTATCTCCGTCTTTCGTCCCAATTCCTTCATTTATGCACTCTGTCTCACTGTTGCTCTCATCGTTTATATTACCTGGCTCTGCAATATTGCTGTTATTTTGTACCACAATACCCTCTTCCTCCACACTATTGCTGCGGTTCTCTAAACTATCTGTTCCTGAGTTTTGGTCGTTATCCAATGTTGTCTTTTCCCAGTCCGCATATATCACTGGCAGCTTTTCTGTGAAAGATAATCTCTCTGACTCAGGAATGTTTTTCATCAGTTTAGTTATGTTCTCCAACTAAATCTCCAACACTGTGTTTCTTGTTGTTGGTGTTTTGGTCACACTTGTGTTTCTTGTTATATGTGTCTTGGTCACGATGGTGTTGCTTGTTGTTGGTGTTTTTGTCACGCTGGTGTTTCTTGTTGATGGTGTTTTGGTCACACTGGTGTTTCTTGTGATTGTGTTTTGGTCACGCTGGTGTTTCTTGTTATTTGTGTTTTGGTCACGATTGTGTTTCTTGTGATGGTGTTTTTGTCACGATGGTGTTTCTTGTGATGGTGTTTTGGTCACGATTGTGTTTCTTGTGATGGTTTTGGTCACACTGGTGTTTATTGTGATAGCGTTTTGGTCAAGATTGTGTTTCTTGCTTCGGTGTTTTGGTCACGATTGTGTTCCTTCCGTTGGTGTTTTGGTCACTGTTACGGCCACAATGGGTCGCAACCGGATTCTTTGCTGGAGGAACCAAAGTTCTGGTATCCGACCCCAAATTAGTAGTGGCTTTCAAGGAGTGAGCTCGGTAATGGAAGTAAAACACAATGGGGGAGATGTAAGGAAGACGACACTTCATCAATTTTCAATATATTCACATATAATCACTTTCCCATCACCTTAAATATAATCATAAAGGATGTATTACCACACTGATATGAGAGTGACACTTGTGTATATAGGACACTAAGTGCTCCTCGATGCTCATGCGGTGCAGTCTTGTCAACTTCCGTGTTTCCTCAACACACAGTTCCGTCCTCAACCAGTACAGGGAAACACCAACGAGTCTACCCTAGCCACGGGCGAGCCTATACACAGTCTCACTAGGTGCTCCTTGTGAACGCCCACAATCACTCTCCAGCCTGGTGCTGGCAGAGAACATCAGCCTCGCGCTGCTGGGCCTCTTCACGAACATATACAAGGGTAACAAACCCTTGGCAGGAGCTTCTTGCAACTAGCTAGTTACACTCCTCCGTAGCACCTTACTGTCAGTCGTCTCTTCCTCTAACCAGTCCCGGGATACGCCGAATTCTGTCACTGCCACTTCACAGGCAGACAGCAGACACTACACAGTTCCTCTTCGGCGGCGGCTCACGGTTCACTGCTCACGTAAAGCAGAATTGAGTAGAGAGAAATAGGCTGCCTTGGGTAGACTGACTGTCCTCGTACCACAGCAGCCCTACGTCGCCTCTGTGGATACAGACATGTCATCAGTAAAGGGGCCGGATTCAGGAAGGTACTTACGAAGGTTTTTCCTCTTAGCTAAGAACGTTTTCCTTCTTAGCGCCTTTGTGGCGGCTACGTCCGTATTCAAGTAGCTACACTAAGTGGAAAAACCTTCGTAAGTTCATTCCGGGATTTAAGTGTGGTTTCGACCACTCGTAGCTTTACGTAAACTGGATATAAGTCATTTTTTCTCTACTACATAACACTGGGATCGATCTATGATATTGGAACATGACCAAAATATTATAGCTGGTGAATCTAGTGAAGAGGAGTCCTTCGTGTTAGTTATATATGCATTCTCTGCTTGAAACTTGAAGTAAATATGTGTTAGATGATAGTAGAATTAGTTTTATAATAGCAAGATATTATACCAGTAGTTATTAAGTAAATAAACACTGGTGAACATGAAAAATGAGAGAAGGTGATGAGCCCTGCCTGATGTGATCATTTACTATCACCAAATGCCCCTGTTCACCTAGTAATCAGTAAGGGTGTACCTTAGCTATACATATACAGTTTTAATTTATTTTGTTTGGTTTTATTTTGAAATTAAATGTGGGTGAGACATAAAAGAAAAACATCCTATACAAATGATGTTAGGTTAGGGTAAAAAGTGCAAAAACTTTTGTCATTGAATACTTAGACCTATAATTATGGCCTGTTAAAAAAAGAGAGGGATGGGGACTGAATAGGGACAAGGGGCTGATGGAAGAAAGGTGGGAGGATAAATAGACAATCATGGGCACCACACTGTACACCCCCAAATATGTATGTACAGTATGTGTGTGTGTATGTATATATATATATATATATATATATATATATATATATATATATATATATATATATATATATATATATATATATATAATTTCATCTTACAGGCTGTATTACAATATGCTTTATTTTTCCTTGGTACCGAATACTGTATAGTGTTCCTGGACATGCATCCAAAAAATACCAATTTTAACAGTTAAAAACATTTGAAATGTTATTGCTTAGTGCTTTACGTAATGAGCTAGCTTTAAGGAGAGAAAGAGTCTTTAAAGATCGTCTAAATCCATTAGATGTAAGTGATAAAAAATTGTTAAGGTTCTATCGTTTTCCACGTCATATGATCTTAAGACTTTGTGAAGACCTTAAAGATGATATTCAAAGAATAACTACAAGAGGTCAAGCCATTCCTGCCCATACATCATTGTTAGTAGCTCTGAGATTTTATGCAAGTGGAAGTTTCCAAAGTGTTATTGGAGATTCAACTGGTCTCAGTCAATCGAGTGTATCAAGAATAATAACTGGAGTGACGGAAGCTCTCTACAGAAAAGGACTAGCAGAAATAAAAATGCCAAGAGAGATGAATGAAATTATACAAACTAAGTTAAAATTTAATAATATCAGTAGGTTTCCCAATGTAATTGGAGCAATCGATTGTACCCATGTCCCCATTAAAGCTCCAAAAGTTGAAGAAAACATATATGTAAATAGAAAACAATATCACTCTTTGAACATTCAAGTTGTGTCAAATCCTGATAATGTAATCATGAATTTCTGTGCAAGATACCCTGGAAGCACTCATGATGCTTTCATATGGGCTAACAGCAGACTCCATGACCGATTTGAAGCAGGAGAATTTGGCATTTCCTATTTACTAGGTAAGATATGCATTTTAAATATGACCTTCATTTATAGTACAGTAGGTTGCCTATTTGTTATTTATCGAGTCACAACAAATACACTATAACAGTCTATAAATAAAAGATGTTTAATATTGAATGGTTACAGCTTATTGTATTATGAATAGTATAAAGAAATTTATTCATGTTGATTTTATATTAAATAAATGACAATGTCTTTTAGCCCTGATATGGAGAATGAAAGTGAGAATTTTGAATGGAAATCGGCAGAAATGTGTTTAAACTGGTGTTTATATACATCATGTGTCATGGGTGTACCAGAGATTACAAGTTTTTATTTTTTTTTATTTTTATTTTTACATGCGAACATGCGAATAAATACAATAAAATAATAAACTAATAACAAACAATCAGACAACAAAAAAAAAATACAGAAGCACAAAGCAAGTTAATACAAAGTAACACAAATACACTAAATACCGGCCCGAAGAGCCGACAACAAAAACACAACAAGGAGCATAAACACAATGAAACACAACACCGGACAGAAGGGTAACGGAAATATGATAAATACAAAAAAAAAACAACAACACCGGCCTGAAGGGCGCACAATAGGTACACCACATTGCAACTAACCACAGGTCACAGCAAGCACACAGACTACTCAAAGTGTTCATACTTATCCGGCCACACCGCCGCCGGGAATCGAACACAATACGCCTCCCACAGTAACATTACGTCATCCGGAACAGGTACAGTATTAACAGTACGAGGATCAGGCATTAACTCCGGCACACCCACAACAAAACACCGAGCCCGCTGTACCCAGATGGGCACCACGGAACAGGATGGACGCGGTCAATAATGTCAAACTGCAAAGGATGCTGCGCATCATGCGCCACTCCGGAGGCCAAGATGAGAGGGAGGGGCACTTTCCCACGAGGCCGGGCAATGGGCAGCGCACTGGGAGCCTCCTAGGCCGCCTCACAGCACTCTGCGTCAACCACCGGACGTTGTTCCTGCCGGGACCCCCCACGCTTGGCATCCTTCCTCAGCACCAGCTTGATGCCTTGGCGTGCACCAGAACTCTCACCACCCACGTCAGTAGGAGCGACCACCCCCACTGCGGAGAACCTTCTGCAGGAGAAAGAACAGGAGGTAAATCATAGGTACAAACATCGTCAACAGCAGACACATGGACATCAGCCACCACCACCGTCGGAGAGCGCGAAGCACCTGGAGTCGCCACATCATCTCCCGAAGCTCCACCTGCGTCGTAGTCCTCCACATCAGCCCAAGCAGTAGAAGAACGCCTGGAATGCTTGGGCACTGGCCGCACATCCTCACAGCCGGAGGCGGACCCAGAACCACGGGCCTCACGAACCGGGCGAACCGACGCCCGTCGCAGAACGACAGCAGCCTCTACCACAGGGGGAACCGGACCACACACACAGTAGGAGGCTCCACAGCCACCTCAGCACCCAGCACAGGAGGAACCCGAGGGGAGGACGCAGGGCCAGGGTCCACAGCCGAAGACGAGGAAGCCGACGGCGACGCTCCACAGGGATCACCAGGAAGGTCCACGGGAACAGCAGGGCCAGAGACATGGTCAGGAGGAACATCCGACGGCACCGCAACACCCGGAGGAGGGTCTGCGACAACCGGGGAAACGTCGGGTGACACTGGGGGAGCCGCAGCAGCGAACGGGACGCTCACCTCCTCACCCCCAGAGTCCTCCTCCAGAGGGAGCGGCGGGAAATCCTCCTCACGGAACAAGTTCACAGGAGCGACCGGATCAGCAGTACACCCGGCAGCCTGATGCCCCAACAAGCCACACCGGAAGCAAGTACGGGGTTGCCGGGCATAAAACACACGCACGTAGTACCCCAACAGCCGGACAGAGCACGGTATGTCCGACCTCAGTCGCATCCCGAAGGTCCGAATGTTGGTCTTCACACCCGAATACGTGCCAGACGACAGTGAGTTCATCCGCACACTGATGACGGAGCCGTACCTCTGGAAGAATCGCCGGAGGAGAGTCTCAGGAAACTCCATGGGGGCGCCATGAACACTGACATACGTCACAGCACCACAACGGTCTGAAATGGTCACAGACCCGGTGCCGTCCTGTAGCTGCAAAGTACGTCCCTCGTACCTCCGTAAGAAAGCACGGTACACCGCCTCACCCATAAACTTGACAATAACACGGTGAGCAGTTACCAGCTCAATGCCATATACGTCCCCAACTGGGACACGAAGCATGTCACTCAATACCACGTCCACCAGCGGGTAACCAGCACGGCCAGTAAACTCCAATCCGATGGAGTTTACCCTCACGACAGGGGGAAGATAGCCGCCCATCGTAAAAGCGCCACGTCCACACCACCAGGAACAGCAGGGAGGGTAGAGACACCCACACCCCCTGCCTGCGAAAACGGCAACCACCTCAAACTACCGGAGCGATCAGGCGACACGTCCTCACTGCACGGCAGCTCAGGACAGAATCCCTGAGATTACAAGTGGATGATTAAGTTAAATATGGAAGGAAGTGGTTCATTTTGGTTGTTTTGACATGTCAGTTATATGCCTCTGAACATTAAATGAGAATGATCTATGTAATGCAAGAGGTAATCATATGACAGAGGAAGGTAACCAACCACTTCAGATGCTAGAATCAAATAGTGTGTGAAAGAAAGTGTGGGCTTAGGATTAGTGAGTGATTTTTAAAGATGTATGCACATTTTATAAATTAAATATCTATGCAGGTGACAGTGGCTATCCCTTGCAACACAACTTACTTACACCCTTCACAAACCCTGAAAACCCTCCAGAAGAGCTGTATAACAGGAGCCATGCAAGAACAAGAGTTTTGGCGTGTTAAAATCTCGGTTTAGGTGTCTCCACAGGTCTGGTGTGTTACGGCCCTCTCGGGACGCAACGGGGTTCTTGCTCTGATGTTGTTAGAGGAAGATATATGTATCCGTTCCCAAGCCAGTAGAGGCTTTCAAGGGATGTGATCCGTGACGCAAGTAACTTAAAGGGAGTATGGAAAGAAAGTTAAGAACTTAATATAATATATTATTACCACCACCTATTAAATATATAAAAGATCAAACGTGCACAAGGGGAGGGTATTAACACTATACAAGGGGATCGACACTGTAGTCTTCTGCTGGAGACTATGGATCCTCGAAGCTAGGTGCTGAGTCCGCGGTGCTTTCTTCGTGGCCTCAAGACGTGTCCTCGGAGAACGCCGAGTCTACCCTGGCCACAGGTCAGCCACAACACAGGTCCACTGGGGGCACCGTCGTGGAGGCCGTCAACCACACGTCCAGCAGGTCTGCTGGCAGGTACAGAGCCACCAAGGCTGGTACGGCCACTCCACGAACGATATAAGGGGTACGCCCTAGACAGGAGTCTCGTGTGATATCACCAATCACCCTCCTGTCCTCAATACCCCAGTGGATTATCGTCTCCAAACGTCGATCCCGGGTAAATCCTTCCACTGCCACTCCACTGGCAGGCTTAACACACCACAGTGTTCTTCCGGGGGGACGACGTCACGACAGCTGCAGCAAACTTCACTGTATGGAGACTGGCTGCCTCGGGTAGACTGACTCCACCTTCAACACAGTGGTCCCAGGTCGGCTCTGTAAGCAGACACGTCATTAATAACTGGGACACTAATACACCACACTCACAGGCTCAGATACAAACGCCCGTCATATCCACTCCATAGATGGCGCTGGCGTCGGAGCACCACCTCACCAGAGGTCAGGAGCGGCGGTGTTGAGCGCTGAACCAGACTAGAAACTGGTCCTCGAGGCCAGTACACGCTGTCCTCACTAGGTGTCGTCGTTCGTTTGGAAGGGGTTTCGGGAGCTGACCCACAGATGGCGTGTTTGTCACTGCTCCAGGCTCGGACGTTGGATCCGGGTTCGTAACATGGTGGTAGTCTTCAATATGAACCAGATAAATGTGCAAAGATTTTAGTTGCATGTATGTTGTTGCACAATTATTGCATTGAGCAAAGAATACCTCTTAAAGAGATCGTTGATGATGACTTAATAATGAATGAAAATGTCGAAGGTGGAGCACATGAAAATGGAAACACAAAGAAGAGAAGTAGTAAGGAATTTTTTCTCATAAATTTTTATTTCAAATCATACTTATATAACAAAGTAAAACATGTAATTGAAAACACTACATAATGGAACTTTTGTATAAAAATACAAGTACAGTAACTCAAGAATTTATCAATAAGGGAAATCAAAAACATTTATAATTTGATTCATAGATTTATTTGTAAGTTATCCTATCAATTTTTACCTATTAAATTCAATAGCACATACTGTATATGTAAGTGAAACATAAATATACAAACAAACTGTTACAAACATGTACCTGCTGATTTGGAAATATTATTTATGCTGCTATACTTTATATGGAAAGTCAGATACCTGAGGAGAAATATATGCATCTGACAAAAGACCAAAAATTTGTGTGAAAAATATATCAATAAATATTTGTTCATAGACACTAAGAAATGTGGTACATAATATGGCTGGGTAAAGTTTTGGTTTGTAAAATAACAGTGTTTGTTAGCCAATGCTGTGTACACACAGCATTGGCCTTAAAATTGAATTATTTTAATTATAAAATAAAGTTGCTTTCAATACAGTACAGTGTATAATATACCTTACATGTAAGGGAAAAATTAAATATAATTTTGTTTAAATGACATACACAAAACAATGATATAGGCCATCAATATGTTGCCCTTAGACCAATTTGAGGTGAAACATATATTAGGGATGTGATAAAATAATTATATCTTTGCCATTAATCATTTTGCCAATAAAAATGTTTCTTATTCTGGTGTTTTTTCATATTGTCACTACTTTGAACTCTCAACAATTAAACCTAGCAATTGATAAACATTCTTTAATACAAAAAACTTGTAAATATTTTCACCAAACATCAGTTGACTATATGAGGTAGATTGGTTATTAAATTACACTATATACTATGCAAGTCATAGCCAAATTAATGATATGAATAATTGTTACATTTTAATGTTTCAATATTGTTCTTATTTACAATTGTTATTACAAAATATTATAATTTCTTATCCTATTTTTAGAGATTATAATTAGAAAGATTTAAATAAATTTCATAGTGCCTGATT
Source organism: Procambarus clarkii (assembly GCF_040958095.1). NCBI lineage: Eukaryota > Metazoa > Arthropoda > Malacostraca > Decapoda > Cambaridae > Procambarus > Procambarus clarkii. The sequence continues at coordinate 7,760,702 of NC_091155.1, forward strand.
ATTTTTCATACATTCTACCAACTCCCATATACCTTTGGATATATCCTTGAGGGATTTGTTTAAGTCCTGTACTTCTTTAACCACCTCCTTGAAAGACTTGTTTCCTACATCTACTGCTTTTGCCACCTCCTTTAAGGACTTGTTCCCTTCATGAACTTCTGCAGCCACGTCCTTTAAGGCTGCTGGCACTTTATGTACAACATCTATAAGATTTTCATGCAGCATTAACACTTGTTGTGTTGTATTATGTTCTGCAGTCATTTGTTTTTTTCTTGTATGCGTACTAGAGATTGAGGCTTTGGAGTAGTCATGGCCTAAACACGATGGATGAAATTGATCAATTGGTGAGGCAGAAGGCTCACCTGATTTCTGTACATTTAGCACTTGCGAATCATCTGTGTCCATGACCACTTCCTCTGTTACACAGTTTGGTTCTGTAAACAAAAAAAATTAATATAAGTGAATTTGTTTGAATACATTCAGTGGATTATGATAAATTTAGCTAATTTGAGGGACTTCAATATAAGCCTAACAAGTATGAATACACTCTGGCTTCCTGTTCCCAAACACAATAAATTATTATAACTTATTATCTCGATTTCCATGCTTGAGGATTAATTACTGACCCTGTCCAGGATGCAACTGCACCACAAGCTGTCTAACTCTTGAGTAGCTGTATATTGCTAGGTGAACAGGGCCATAAGCTGATTGGAAATGTCATGTCTGGGATTCGAACCCCGAATTATATATTGTAAGTCTACAATGAACCCAACTTTACAATATACAAAAAGAAAGAAATTATACTTTTTAACGAACACAGGTAATTTGACATATGAATAAACAAATCCTGTCAGCTGTAAAAATATTTATGGAATTATTTAAATAAAAAATATCATAAAACAAATATTTCTAGATCATGTTTTTCCTATCTTTGGTATATCCAGTTTAAGTGTATTACAGTATAACCATATACTCTTTTATGCATTTTCTCCTGATAATTACCTTACAATTAAAATTATGCTGTAGTTCTTGGTTCAGGCCAAGGTAATGCAAAGAATTTGGAAAATTCTTTGAAATATCAATCACAAATAATAAAAAATTAAGATATACCTGTACTGCAAAATTTAATGAGTGAAAAGAAATATGACTAACAATGCATATTACATACCAATAGCGGATCTTAATGATCGATGGTTAATATTTATGAACTTACAATTTGTTTAGCAATAGTGTTAGCCTGTGTAGGCCTTGCCCATCTAATTTGTGATGTCCTCTTAACAAATACTAAAGTAATGTTGCTTACTAGGGTTGAAAAGTAGTTTATATAATCAAAATCCTGTTAATAATATTTATATTTTGTAATTACTTTACCTAACGGTTATATATAACTGTTTGCCAAAATAATTTAACTCAAGTTGCATAAGTAGTGAAAAGTATCACTTCTACAAAATGCTTAATTTGTTTAATATACAAATCTTTGATCTATAAATATATATTTTTTGTGATTAATAAACAAATATAAATTTGAATCATAAAATTTTACTTTGTCCTTAATTTTTATATACCAATTGAACCTAAACAAATTTCATTTAGTCCTCGACACAAAATCTTTAGACATAAAAAAAGAGTAATACATTGTACCTTCTACGGTATAATCCTGTCCTGCATCACTGATGCCAGCAATACCTTCAACTGATGTGGAACTTAGTAAAGTTGACAAATTTTCTTCATAGTTGGTCAATGGTTGAGTGTCACATTCTCCACCACCTATATAAAGAAAAAGCTACATGGAAAAACAACATAAAGGTACAATTACATTAATATTTCACTTGATATTCTACGATTACATGTAAAATATCAAAATAATTATATATGATATTGGAAAAGTCGCCGATATCCTAACAATGCTTTCTTATGGATAATGCTGCAGAAAAATAACCTTTGTGCCTTAATTATTACTTAAATAGTCATACAAAATCTAGTAAACTAATAAAAAAATTTTCAATATAAAGTGTTCAAAGGTGCCTGACAGCTGAGTGGACCTTCTACCATAAATCTACTTAACCGTACCATAAATCTACTTAACTCACCAGTTTTTCTCATTTCCCGGGCATTTTCTGCCAATTTTTTCTTGACTGAAGAGTTAAGATCCTGAAATTTCTTGCGAACATCGGCTTGTTGTCTTGAGCAGAGACCAACACCACTTACAGCAACAGCTACTTGGCTCCAGGCACAGTGTTTATCTTGGGTAGTGACTTGTCTTGATTGCTTCCCAAAAATTATGCTTTCTCTCTTCTTAACCTCATCAACGAGAACTGACAGCTCCTCTTCACTGAAGTTTGCTTTCCTTTTTATCCCAGACATTTTCTTTGTCTTATTTATTTATGAATACTAAGAGGATGTAGTATGTTTTTTTTGGTTCTTGATGGTAGGTGTAGTTTGCGTGAAGTGTCTATTCTCTCGATGACTGCACGAGTACAAATGTTGGGAGACGCGTTTATTTATTTATTTATTTATTTATTTATTTATGCATATACAAGAATGTACATAAGGAATGTGAGGATACAAATATGGTAATTACAGTCTTGTAAAGCCACTACCCAGCAAACATTTCCATGTTTTTAAAACGTCCTAAAAACCACATTTCATTGTTTTTAGCACGTTTATAATTACGTTTAGAAAATGTTTTTTGAGAACTTTTATATACAACCTTAGAACATAAATAATTAACATTTCTAAAAACTTTTTTATAATCTTTTAATTACCTACATTAAAACGTTTAGGGTAAATTAGGGTATAATAATTTTTTAATTCATATCTGAAATAGAAAGGGAGAGAAAGAAAGAAAGAAGACATATCTGAGAAAGAAATGGACATCCTATATATGTATGTGTAAATTACAAATAAATAGGGTACAAAAAGATAATTAAAATATTATATTTATTTAATTAAGAATGAGTAATACAACAAAATATATGTAATAGCTCAAAATATATAGACTATATCTAACAGAATATAAAAGTAAAAATTTAAAAATCTATATATGCAATATGTGAACACAATAGATTTCCTGATCAAGCAGCCTGTGATTCATGTCATGCTGAGATCAGTCTGACGTTACAAGCAGTTATTGTTACTTAAAACTAAAACAAGTAAAATTTCCCGAGTATACATATAACACTATAGTTTTTCTATGACTAAAAATAAAAATCTATAAATCAAAAGTTTAGGACTAATTAACTAAAAATAAAAATCTACAAGTGAATGTAAACAGAGCCAAGTATAATATTCATGTAGAAAGAGAAAGAAAAGATTTTTCTTTCTTTCTTTCAGAGAAAGAAAGAAAGAGAAAAAGAAAGAGAAAGAAAGAGAAAGAAAATGAAAAAGAAAGAAAAAGAAAGAAAAAGAAAGAAAAAGAAAGAAAATAAGAGAAAGAAAAAGAAAGATAGAAAGAAAAAAGAAAGAGAAAGAGACAAAATATATATTATTCAAGAGAACTTGACAATTAAGCACCTTCAAACAATTTATGATCAAGCAGGCTGTGATTCATGTCATGCTGAGATTAGTCTGACGTCACAAGCAGTTATTGTTACTTAAAACTAAATCAAGTAAAATTTCCTGAGTATACACTATATACTATATAACATAACATTATAGTTTTTCTAGTGTAAATTGTAATTGTAAAGTAAAATCTTAAAGATTAGAACTAATTAACTAAAAATAAAAATTTACAAGTTAATGTTAACACAGTCAAGTATAATATTCATGTTAGCACCATGCAAGAAGAGAGGAGACAGAACAAAATTAAGGCAAGGAGAGAGAAGACAGAACAGAAACAACAGAGAGGGGAGAGAGAACATTGAAGAGAAGGGGAAGAGAAAGACAAGATAAGAAAAAGATACAAGAAAAATATACAAGATAAAAATGACGTAAGTGAATACCACAAATGTAAAAAGTAAAGGAAGAGAGAAGCTAGAAGAGACAGAAAACGAGAGATGTTAGAAGAGAGGAGGAAAGGAGAGATAAAAAGAGACAAGAAAAACAGGAGAGAAACGTAAAAGAAATTAAAAAAAAGGGACATTTGTGAGGAGAGAAAATAAAGAGGAGACCAGAGAAGACCATATATCAAGAGTGTGAGGATAAACACTTGTATATTTTTTTAGACATCCTCTGCCTCTTGTTGCCCCTCTTGTATACAAATAGTACTTGCAAGCTTTCCCTGAAAAGATATTACCAAAATTAATATTTAATTATTTGTTTATATAAATTACACACACAAACTTTATATATATATAAAATTTCGTAAACCTCATCCTGTAAACATTCATGTTTCTACATGTTATACAAGCTAAGAGGATGAGGGAAGGGGATGTTCCCTCCATGCTGGATATTATATTTACCAGGAAAGAGGAAGATATATTTATCATTCAGTACCTCCCTCCTTTGGTACCTACCTCCCTTTTCCTCCTTTCAGTACCTCCCTCCTTTTACCCAAGTGACATTGGTCACTTGGGTAAAAGTGACCATGTCTTTTTGGGAATAAAGTATGCAATGCATTATAATCTGGAAGAAAATGAGCTTGAAGCAGTTGAAAAACCTGATTTGTGGAGAGGTCATTATGGGGAACTCAGATATTTCCTTAAGGAATTTGACAAACACTTGCTGTTAGGACATGAAGTAAATGAGATGTATGTCAAGTTTTGTGAAATATATGATAATGGCACAACAAAATTTATACTAAAGCAGAGATGCAGAACTAGGAAAAGGGGATTTGTTCAACAGAAATTGCCCAAACATACAAGCAATACAAAGATGCGAGAAACAACAATAGCAGTACGGAGAGGGGCAGAAAGACTGACTTTCGGTCATATTCAACAACACAAATATACATACACACACACATTATTGGAAAAAATTGGAATTGGAATATTGGAAAAAATAATTAAAACTAAATGGGTAGAACACCTGGAGAGAAATGATATAATTTCTGATCAGGGGGAGAAAGATACTGGCAGTATGGGGCTTTAAATTTATTGAAGATTAAATTCTGCAGAACATGTAAATATATAAAGTTTCAAATATATAAAGTAAGTAAATATATAAAGTTTATATTAAACACGGTTTATATTATAGACTTATAACAAAGTTTATATTATATTAAACTTAATATTGAACATGTAAATATATAAAGTTTCAAATATATAAAGTAAGTAAATATATAACGTTTATATTAAAATATATAAAGTAAATATATAAAGTAAGAATTAACAGTAACAATTCCAAGTCCGAGGACTAGATTTAACTTAAAAGGTACACCCGTAGTAAGTATGAGACCTTAGCCTATAGTGACATGGAAACTAATTCTGCAGAAACCTAAAGGTTAACTGGTACTAGAATTAAGGCCGAGTGCAAATGTGTAGTAATTATATAACACTAGGATATAACAGGCAGGACACAAAGAATAACTAATAAGTGAGAGACCACATAACACGTAATGTACCCGGCCAAGAGGCCGTAAAAGACCTAATGAATAAGGAGAAGGGGGTGTGACTACAAGTAGGGCTTACTAGCACCTAGACTGGGCAAAGTACTAGCTGCGGACAGCGGGACACTTGGGGACCGGCGCTGCACCCCCCTTCCCACATGCAGTGGGGAGAAAAGGGGACAACTGTGCAAAGCATGACGGGGGTACAAAGACTGCCGCTTGCAAAGGGGAGGCGGGTGGGTTTTTGCGAGGGCAGCGGCGGGGGCAGGCGGAGTGAGGGCAGAGCCCCACTGTGCGCCCGTATTTATACGGCCCCAGACTGCCCGCGCAACGCCGCGGGACGCGCTGCGCAAATGTTTCTTTCTCCCCCACCAGAAATATCCCCGCTTGCGATCAAGCAGTGACCATTTTCTGATCAGGGGGAGAAAGATACTGGCAGTATGGGGCTTTAAATTTATTGAAGATTAAATTCTGCAGAACATGTAAATATATAAAGTTTCAAATATATAAAGTAAGTAAATATATAAAGTTTATATTAAACACGGTTTATATTATAGACTTATAACAAAGTTTATATTATATTAAACTTAATATTGAGCATGTAAATATATAAAGTTTCAAATATATAAAGTAAGTAAATATATAACGTTTATATTAAAATATATAAAGTAAATATATAAAGTAAGAATTAACAGTAACAATTCCAAGTCCGAGGACTAGATTTAACTTAAAAGGTACACCCGTAGTAAGTATGAGACCTTAGCCTATAGTGACATGGAAACTAATTCTGCAGAAACCTAAAGGTTAACTGGTACTAGAATTAAGGCCGAGTGCAAATGTGTAGTAATTATATAACACTAGGATATAACAGGCAGGACACAAAGAATAACTAATAAGTGAGAGACCACATAACACGTAATGTACCCGGCCAAGAGGCCGTAAAAGACCTAATGAATAAGGAGAAGGGGGTGTGACTATAAGTAGGGCTTACTAGCACCTAGACTGCCCTTTGTGAGGGCAGCGGCGGGGGCAGGCGGAGTGAGGGCAGAGCCCCACTGTGCGCCCGTATTTATACGGCCCGAGACTGCCCGCGCAACGCCGCGGGATGCGCTGCGCAAATGTTTCTTTCTCCCCCACCAGAAATATCCCCGCTTGCGATCAAGCAGTGACCATTTTCAGACAGACAGTATGGTTTTCGATCTGGGTCTTGAATAGTAGGCTGAGAAGTGAGTTCTGGCTACTAGGTACGACATATATATATATATATATATATATATATATATATATATATATATATATATATATATATATATATATATATATATATATATATATTTACATACATACATACACATACATACATACATACATACATACATACATACATACATACATACATACATACATACATACATACATACATACATACACATACATACATATCGGACAATTAGTAAAAAAAAAAAAAATACACAAATTAAAATTTTTACCTTGTACCTAGATCCACCAGGCCTGTTTGGTGCATGTTTCAGTACTTCAGAAATTTGGAAGGTCACATCCTCCTCAACTTGTGGATGTGTGTTGATAGATGATTCTGTAAAATTAAGTTATTTATATAATAATAAATTCAGTATAACAATAATATTCTGTAAAATTAAAAGTAATTTATACATCAATCAGATAAAACTCTCTAGAGATGGTGATACACAACATGTAAAGGACAAGTTTCAGAACAAGATATGCATTTAGGAATAAGGTTTTGTACATGTAGGTAGCACATGAGAAAAAAGTGGAAGGTGATCAAGTTAATATTAACACGTTAATGGCTTTGTTAAGGCTTTGCAAGAATGAAAAAATATTAATAATATAATATCACCGACCAATTAATTGTACGTTGTTTATAAGTCAATTATTTGCATTATTATTATTATTATTCAATACTAATGATATAAAAATGCATTTTGTAATCTACTATTTATGCAAGTATTAAGCACAGGATCATGAAATAAACTGCAAAATACTGTAATGGATAAACCAATTAAGTTTACATTTTCCCATAGCTAAGTCAGTCAGTTCTATAAGCAGTAGAGAACAATTATGCCCAACCTCTATTAAATGAAACACTCTTAAGAGCAAGTGATAGAAGTATAATCATTTATTCTTGGGAAAATATTATGGCATGGTTCCAAATATGAAAAATATTAAGTTTTTTGGTTAAAATTTTTTAACTTAAAATTTAAATTTTTAAGTGAATTTTAAACTTTAAAAAATTATTTAATTTTTTGGTTACTTACTTAAAAAACATTATATAGTTCTTGTTTTTGTAGAAATGCCAATTTCTTCTTTTGCCCTTCCAGACTGTATAGTGACCATATATATATATGTATATATATATATATATATATATATATATATATATATATATATATATATATATATATATATATATATATATATATATATATATATATATATATATATATATATATATTATATATATACTGATAATTAGCTAAAAATATATTCAAGTAAATGTAAATTATTTTACCTTGCATCTAGATCCACCAAGCCTGTATGGTGTGCATTTCAGTACTTCGGAAATCTGGAACGATCTGGAATCTCTTATCTGCAATGAAACAATACATATTATTGCACTTACCACAATACCACACAAGAATCAGTACGCCTTACCACACAAGAATCTTACCACACAATCAGTACGACTGTTTTCAGCGAGCCACTGAACACACTGAAGATTGATAACCCAAATGAATTTTTCATGGATATGATACCAACATCAAATTATATATCAGATGTCATCCTATCCCCACTGGATTTTGAAGAAGCCATAGACAGTATGCCTATGCACTCTGCACCAGGCCCTGACTCTTGGAACTCTATATTCATCAAGAACTGTAAAAAAAACGTTATCGCAGGCCCTTCACATTCTTTGGAGACAAAGCCTAGATACTGGCATTATCCCTGACATACTAAAAACAGCACAGATAGCACTGCCCCATAAAGGAGGAAATAAGGCAGAGGCAAAAAACTACAGACCGATAGCACTAACATCGCACATCTTAAAAATCTTTGAGAGAATGCTAAGAAGTAAGATCACAAAATACATGGAATCACAGCATCTCCATAACCCCAGACAACATGGTTTCAGAACAGGGCGCTCTTGCCTATCACAGTTGCTGGCCACTCTGACATGGCACTAGATGCCATGGAAGACAAACAAAACGCTGATGTAATTTACACATTTTGCAAAAGCCTTTGACAAATGTGACCATGGTGTTATTGCACATAAAATGCGTTCAAAAGGAATTACCGGAAAAATAGGCAGATGGATATACAATTTCCTGACTAATAGAACCCAATGTGTAGTAGTTAACATACAACATACTCATACACATACTGAATCACACACACACTGAATGCACCTGCAGACACATAACGAGCACTATCAACAAAGATTACTTCATAAAATAACTCATTAAATTATTGGACCTATACTTATGCATTTATCTTCGGTTTAACACAACAGGCACTAGACACACGCTAGGCATCATACACACTAGGATAAAACAAACATTAGGCTGGAAGCCAGAAAAGAATTCAAAGAATTTTACTGGAAAGGCTTGCTGTTAGACAAGGAAGTAATTGAGATGAATTAATGCACAGTATGTCAATTTTGTGAAATATATGATAGAGGAACAAAAACATTTACACCAAAACAGAGATGCAGAACTAGGAAACAGGATTTGTTCAACTGAAATTTCAAGACGGCCAGAGACCAAAAGACACAAAAATGGAATCAATATACAAAGAGGCCAAACCCCCAAACATACCAGTAATACAAAGAGAAACAACTACACGGCAGTGAGGAGAGAGGCAGAAAGAAATTTTGAAAAAAAGGAACAAACAAATGTAAAGCAGAACAAATCATATTCTATAAATACAGCAACAACCAATTGCAGGTAAAGTTTAATATTCAGAGCTTTTAAATGCATGGATGGCGAAATACTCAAGAAATTGTTCACGACTTTTGTTAGACCAAAGCTGGAATATGCAGTGGTTGTATGGTGCCCATATCTTAAGAAGCACATAAACAAACTGGAAAAGGTGCAAAGACATGCTACTAAGTGGCTCCCAGAACTGAAGGACAAGAACTATGAGGAGAGGTTAGAGGCATTAAATATACCAAATATACTACACAAATATATATACTACACATGCACAATAAACTACCCTACACAGGCTGAGTATGGTGTGTACAATAAATTATTAGTTAAAAGATAAGACTGAGTTTGTATAAATGGGGGTTAAGTCAGAGTGGGAAAATGTAAGTGGAGTGCCTCAAAACCCTGTCCTGGGACCTCTGTAATTCATAATATATACAAATAATTTAGACTCAGGTTTGATCAGCAATATTTGAAAATTTCCAGATGATACAAAAGGGATTTTTTTCTGGATTCAGGATTATTTTTTTATGGCTGAAAACAGGTTTTCAGCAATAAAAGAAATACAGTATTGCTGGAACAACCGTCGACATCTTCAAGAGAAAACCTGAACATCTTCAAGAAGTGAAGATGACCTTGAGAAAAAGTATAGGTTGGGAGAAGTATAGGTTAGGAATTGTCTCCAAAGAATTCTCAAAGAATTACTCGTTATTGCTATCCAAGATAATTAGACGAGCCAAAGCTAAATACTACGAAGATAAATTTACCCAAATAAAGAGTACCTTACCTAAAAAATGTATGTACCTTACGTAAATAAACATTTGATTTTGAAGTGCCGAACAAACAAGGCTGTGGTGGATATGTGGGCCTGAGGGGCCTGTCCAAGCAACAGCCTGTTGGACCAAGCTCTCACATGTCAAGCCTGGCCTTGGAAGGGCTTGGCGAGTAGAACAACTACCAGAACCCTATAATGCATGTATCAAGCAGATAACTAGGTTGTAGAGGATAGATAACATAGTGATTATAAGAAAACTAAAAACTCACTGGAAGCAATATAAATTACAAGAGTTGATACTCAACTTTTTTTCATTGTACCTCCCGTGTGTCAGCTTATCACTCTACTGCTAATATCACGGTATTGCAGAATATCTGTCTCTACATTGCCAAGGTGTCCAGGCAGTGACCACCACATAATGCAGTGCAGTCCTGAAAGAATAAGCACAGTAAGTATGGGCATGGAGGGGGGTGCAGCAGTGGCTTGTGAAGGGCTGGAGAGTAAATGGACATGCCCAGGGGTAAAAAGCATTAGGGTAACAGAACATAGCCCATAAAAATAGTAATGACTGTGAATGAATAATTATATGAATGCAATAATACTTCATATCTCAATAGGAATACTAAGCAGGATGCAAGACAAGGTACTGGTGGTGGTAGTGGTTGGTACAAGTCCTCACATCCCCACAGACACCAGTAACAGCCCTCACCTCCCAACACAGTACCCTTGTTCCTTACTCAACACCCCCTTGGATCTAATTGGACCTTTATTACAGAAAAATAGAATCAATTAATATAATAAAATATAAAATATAAGTGTTTACTTACGATAATACTATCGGTGGAACACAAAATCTTCTTCTTCTTGATAGTAGGTGCAGTTTCCATGAAGGGTTAGTCCTCGCCATGACTGAACTCACGACAAAATGGCCGCTGTGTTGATATGGCGTCAGATGACGCTGTGACGTCACAGGTGAGGGACGCTTTGCGCATTACTCCCTCGTTGCTTGAACCCATCATTAATAGTTTTGTTATTTTTATTATTTTATTCTTATTTATTTATATACAAGAAGTTACATTGGGGGTTACCAGAGAATATAGAAAATAAGTTGAATTAACATTCTTGTAAAGCCACTAGCACACATAGCGTTTCGGGTAAGTCCTTAAACAGAATTTTTTTTATAAATTAACAGTAAAATTTATAAAAAATGTTGGCAGGTATTTTACAGCTTTTCTTTACAGGTACAGGTAATTTTAAGTAGAATAATTACAGTAAAATCAACAAAAGTGTTTGCAGGTAATTTGAAGAAATTTTGACACAAAAGCAGATCAGAATTAATACACAATATTAACAATACACAATAAAGAAACAAGGATTACTAGGTACATGAGGATAGCATTTCAGGGTTATTCATTGGTTCACTGAAGCACAATATGAAGATCATTTCGAGGAAAAGTTTCAAGGAATAATGCAGTAGTATATGCACTCAATACAACAACCATGATATCAGATGATATCTAAGATTACAAAGTTAAAGTAATATGGCTTAGGTACAAATATTGGGGGATTGAGTAACACTAGAAACAGTGTGAAGATAAAGCCCATGGTAGAAAACTATGAAGATGAAATTAGGTACTTTTTGGTTTTATTTTTGAATATGGCAGAAGTTGGACAGCTTTTCAAATCATTATAAGGGAGTGAGTTCCATAGACTAGGTCCCTTTATTTACATAGAGTGTTTACATAGATTAAGTTTGACTCTGGGGATATCTAAGAGATATTTATGTCTGGTGGGGTGGCCATGTGTTCTATTACATCTGTCCAGGAAGAGTTTCAGAACAGGGTTTGCACTTAGAAAAAGGGCTTTATAAACGTAATTTACACAGGAGAATGTATGGAGTGAATTTGTTTAGCATGTTTAAGGATTTGAACAAGGGAGCTGTGTGTTGTCTGAAGGTAGAGTTAGTTATTGTCCTGATAGCAGATTTTTACTGGATGATGATGGGCTTGAGGTAGTTTGCAGAGGTTGAACCCCAAGCACCAACACCATAAGAATGATAGGGATAGATAAGTGCATAATAGAGTGAGAGGAGAGCAGAGCAGGGTACATAATATCTGATCTTAAACAGTATACCAACTGTTTTAGAAACCTTTTTAGTTATGTGTTGTATATGGGTGCGGAAGTTGAGTCTCTTGTCTAAGTATAGGCTAAGAAACTTTCCATCATTTTTATTGCTAATGTTTACATTATCTATCTGAAGCTGAATTGCATTTGTTGATTTGTTTCCAAATAAGATATAGTAGGTCTTTTCTATGTTTTGTGTGAGGTTTGTTGGTTGACATCCACAAGTAGACTTTTTTTAATTAATTGTTTACAACATTATTTAACAGGAGTGGGTTGGGGTCAGAGTAGATGAGTAGTATCATCAGTCAACAATATAGGTTTAAGTATGTTAGAGACATTAGGGAGATCATTGATGTATATAAGAAACAGGAGGGTCCTAGGATGCTGTTCTGTGGCACCTTTACGGTAAGTGGTAGAGTGGGAGAGGTTATATCATTGATGGCTTCATATTGGTGTCTGTTACTAAGATAGGATCGGATATAGTTTAGGGCAAGGCCACGGATTCCATAATGGTGGAATTTAAGTAAGAGGTAGTTATGGTTAACAGTATCAAAGGCCTTTCTCAGGCCGATGAAGAGTTCAATTGGAAACTCACTTTTGTCAAGGGCTGAGAAGATTAAGTCAAGCAGACTAACAATAGTATCATTGGTACTCTTTTGGGAGCGGAAGCCAAACTGACAGGGACTTAGTATATTGAATTTTACAAGATTGGAGTAGAGCTGTTTGTAAAAAAAAAAAAAAAAAAATATTTTTGATAATATAGGTAGATTCGATATGGGTCTGTAATTATTTATGTCTGCCGTGTTACCTCCTTTATGAACTGGCGTTACTCTTGCTTTTTTAAGGATATCAGGGAAGGTATGACACTCTAGGGATTTGTTGAACAGCAATGCTATGGATGGTGCAAGGGCATGGGAGGCACGCCTGTGTACCATCGATGGTATTTCACTAATGTTCCCAGCTTTGGTTTTTAGCGAGTGAATGATGGACACAACATCTGTAGGGCTGACCGGAGAGAGGAGAAGAGAGTTTGGATAGCTGCGTGAAAGATGTGGTAACATATGTCTGAGTCTCTGGGATTTTTCGGGCAAGGTGAGCACCAAACGATGAAAAGAAGCTATTAAATTCAGTTGCTGTTTCAAGATCTGTTGCAGGTGTATAACCATCCTTGGAGATTTTTATCTTATTATGTAAATGTTGTTTAGCTCCTAGGATGGTAGAGATGGCTCTCCATGTGCTTTTTATGTTGCCTTTTGCTTCTTTGAATCTATTCTCGTAATAGGAACGCTTTGCTCTTATTTTACTGGTAAGCACTGATGAGTACCTCTTAACTACTTCTTTTCCAACTAGGCCAATCCTAAGTTTTTTTTCATATTCATGTTTCTTGTCGATTGCTTTAAGTATGCCATTAGTGAGCCAGGGATTATTTAACCTTTTGCCAGTTACTTGCTTGGTGAGGAGAGGACAATAAGTATTGTAAAGGCTTAAAATTTTGGAAAGAGGCTAGTTAACGAATTATTATCCTGTGTATTGATAAATTTAGATTCCCAGTTTACATTGTGGAGGGCATTTGTGAGATTGCCTATTGCCGCTTCACATTGTAACCTAAAGGTAATTTTCTTGTTACCTGGTGGTGTTATGGCCATGTTCGCTACAAGGAAGGTAGGATAGTGGTCAGTTGTTCTGTCAGTGATTATACTTGATGTAAGAGGAGCTGTTATGTTGGTCCATCAGTGATCCAGGGTAGTCGCAGATGTTTGAGTGACTCGGGTGGGCCTGGTGATTGCGGGGATGAGCATACAGGAATTCATGCTGTTGAGGAAATAGTCTACTTGAGGGTTATTTTGTAGCCCTAGGTCAATATTGAAAACACCTCTGAGAACTATGTGATTTTTGTTGAGATTATTGTTATGATAAGGTTCCTCAAGTTGTTATTGTATTTGTGTCTAGCTTCAGACACAAGCATGTTACAGTTATGTCTTAAAGAGTTGAGAGCAATTAAGGATGATAAAGAGTCACTTACAATTAATGTATCAAGTTTGGATACTTGTTCACATTTCAGTGCAAGGAGCAAGGCAAATAGTTCAGTCTGAAGGGTAGAGGCCCAGTTGTTTATACGGACTCCCCACTCAAAATATAAGTCATATCCTATTGCCTGGACAACTGCACTTCCAGCTGCACCCGTTGGGCGCTCTAGGAAACCTTCAGTGTATATTCAGATTCAGATTCAGATGTTTATTCAGGTAAGGTATATACATACAAGTGATGTTACATTAATGGATTGATATATAGATAGAGCTAGTACATACAATGCCTAAAGCCACTATTACGCAATGCGTTTCGGGCAAGAAAAACATTAATATCTAGAACTTAATACTAATTGAGCATAAAGAATAAAAAGTGTTGAGAACAAATACAAATAAAGATAAAAAAAAAGGGGGAACATGACTGAAAAAGCAGCACAAACACAATAGGTTGACAAACAGTGTTGATTAAAAAAAAAGAAAATAACGGACATGGGTTGACAATAGAGGAGTGAGGTAGGATACAGGGAATTTATTAGGTAGTGTTTAGTTTTTATCTTAAACTGATTGAGAGAGGTACTGTCTTTAAGTACCTTTAAGTATATGATTTGAGAGAGAGAATGCTCTGTGGACAGAGCATCAATATGGCTTAAGACGTTGAGCTTTGCCTCAAAACAAAGCTGGGACTGATCTCTAATTTGCTCCTTTGATGGAAAGGGAGGGATTAAAATTGAAAAGGGTGTAATTTCCTACAGTGCAGGAAAGTGCTATTGTTGTCTCTCTTGGTACAAATTATAAATCTGATACTTTCTGAGTTCAGTTCCAATTTTATTTATCTATTTGAAACAATGTTTACATTCAATAAAGAAATTCTGGAGGGCTTCTGTGCAAGGGATAGGATGAGCTAGCCTAAGCATTTTTATACCAATTTGACAGTTATTTTCAGTAACACGATAAACAACGCTCGGAATATTAAGTTCCTTTCTCATATTAAGTATCTTTGTGGTACGAGGGCACCCAAGGATTATCCTCAAGGCTTCGTTCTGCAATTTTTCAAGCCCTCCAAGCTTTCTTTCAGGATGCCTTAAAGTTAGTTTAGTTCATTTATTATGCACCCCATACCCATCTTGTGGGCGGTAGTGGAAAGGGTTGCAGAGGCACATAATGGGCTCAGGGACTGAACCCCACAATTCATTTAGCTAAGCAAGTTACAATCTTGATGAGCTAGTTACAAAATTCAGTATAAGTCGTCACATCAACAATGGGTTCGAGATCGATCACAAGTACAGTTTCTAAATTAAGGAACTGACATATGTGGAGAGCTAGTGTCACAATTGATATGTTTGTCCTGCACACCGCTCCCCATCCAGTGGGCAGCGGTGGATAGGTTACAATCACTTAGTTACTGCTTACAGTTAGCAAACTGGGGATATTTGGCTAAAATTTCTGGTACCAGATCATTTTGAATGAAATATTGACACATCGTTGGTACATTGGTTATAGAATTGTCTCTGAATTCACTATCACATAGTGACGGAGGGGTGTGCAAATAATTTTGTTGACAGTTAACATTTGGTCAGGTCTACATCGGCAGATAATGAGAATTCCCAGAAATACTTGTAACCGAGTCTAAGCCGAGCAGTAGTAACATCTAGAAGTCTGCTGATTTTATTGGATGAACCATAGATGTGTGGCTCCTCTTGCATAATAGTATTGAACGAAAGTTAATCTCCCCAAACACTTTCGCGTTTTGGGCAAGTTACCCCTCCACTCTCTCCATTTTTTTTGGACATTCCCTGGTAGTGTGCGGAAATACTGAAAAGTGTATACTCTTTTCAACTTTGTCACCTTAATTCTCGTCCTATGTCTTTCATTTTGGTATCAATGCGTTCGCAATAGAATTCCCAACAGAACTATTTGCATATAATGTCAAAGACAGCAGCGCGCTCCACCCGCCGACAAGATGAATGTAGGCCAAGGGTACCAGAAAAAGAAAGCTGAGCCACCCTCAGGCAACTCTCATTACATTAGAGAGCGTGATAATACTGAAAAGTGTATACCCTTTTCAACTTTGTTACCTCAATTCTCATCCTAGGTTTTTCAATTTGGCATCAATGTGTTCGCAATAGAATTCTCTACAGGACTAAAGGCATATAAACTCCAAAAGCCCGGCTTACCATCCGCAACAAACAAAGAAAGCGAGAGTGTGTTACCAGGGAGCGCACAAGAGCGATAAAATGTATACACTCTTTTCATTTTGGTCACTTCAATTGTCATCCTAGGTCTTTCATTTTGGTATCAATGTGTTCGCAATAGAATTATCTACAGGTTTAAATGCATATAAACTCCAAAAGCAAGGTGTACCATTCGCACAAAACAGAGAAAGTGAGAGAAAGTAACCCGGGAGCACTCTAGTGCAATGTAATGTGAACACTCTTTTCACTTTGGTTACCTCAATTCTCGTCATATGTCTTTCATTTTGGTATCAATGTGTTCGCAATTGTATCTGCTGGCATTTACCCTTTGCTTGGATCTGAAGGGTTTTAGGCTCACCACGATGCAATCTGATAGTACCACACGTGTATATACCTATCTTCAAGCAGCAATTCACTCATTCAAACCGACTTATAATAGTTATCCATATATAAATGGTAATCTTTGTTCTACCTGTTAACCTGTCATATGAAGAAAGATTGTCAAAGCTTATATTACATTCTCTAGAAAAGCAAAGAATTAGGAGTGACATATGGTAGAGGTGCACAATGGGATGAATGGACATAACAAAGGGGACATTAATGGGGTATTAAAAGTAGCAACACAAGACAGAACTCGAAACAAAGTGTAAAAATTGGAAAAATTTAGATTTAGGAAAGAACTGCATGGGTAAATACACTGGGTTTGTACCTTAAGGTTCATGTATGCAATATTACAGAGTTCCAGTTAACTCCCATGCATGCAATTAATTTATGTTATGTTTATGTTTTTTATGTTAAAATGTTTTTGTTGATTTGTTTGTATATTTTCATAAGTAAAGCATGCTTATTGTCTTATTCCAAGTTTTATGATAACTTTACAAGGTTTAAAACATAAAGTTCAATAATAATAATAATAATAATTTTATTTAGGCAAAGGTACATACATAAAGAGATTTTACAAAGTTTGTTGGCTTTATAGATAAGAGCTAGTACATACAATGCCTAAAGCCACTATTACGCAAAGCGTTTCGGGCAGGAAAAAACACTACTGACTAAAGCTTAAAACTAATGGGTAAAAAGAAAAAAATGCGTTGAGTACAAATAAAAATAGAGGTAAAAGAGGGGGGAACATTGTTGAAAAAACAGCACAAATACAATTACAAATTATTACAGAAAATTACATTAAAACAGCGTTGAATTGTAAAACAAAAACAAAAAAACAAAAAACATACATGGGTTGACAATAGAGAGGTAAGGTAGGTTACAGGGAATTTATTAGGTATAGCTTCGTTTTTAACTTAAACTGGTTGAGAGAGGTACTGTCTTTAACATGGTTGGGAAGGTCATTCCACATCCTGGGCCCCTTGATTTGTAGAGCATTTCTGGTTTGATTAAGTCGTACTCTAGGAATATCAAAACTGTATTTATTTCTGGTGTGGTGCTCATGGGTTCTGTTACAACCTTCTATGAAGCTTTTGAGATCAGGATTGGCATTACAATTTAGCGTTTTGTATATGTATAGTACACATGAGAGAATGTGCAGTGACTTAATGTCTAACATATTCAGGGATTTGAATAGGGGTACCGAGTGATGTCTGGGGCCAGAATTGGATATTGTCCTAATAGCAGCTTTGTGTTGAGTAATTAGAGGACGTAAGTGATTTTGGGTAGTAGAGCCCCAAGCACAAATACCATAGTTGAGATATGGATAGATAAGGGAGTAATAGAGAGTCACCAGGGCAGGGCGTGGTACATAATATCTGATCTTAGAAAGAATGCCCACAGTTTTTGAAACTTTTTTTGATATGTTTAGAATGTGTCCCTGGAAATTCAGCTTGTGGTCAATGAGAATGCCAAGGAATTTGCCATCTAATTTGTTACAAATTTGGGTATTGTTTATTTTGAGATTTATTTGATTAGAGGATTTATTGCCACACAGAATATAGAAAGTTTTGTCAATGTTAAGGGTGAGTTTGTTGGCAGTTAGCCACAGATGGACTTTATTTAGCTCAGTATTTACTGTGGCATTTAGAGCAAGGGGATCAGGACTGGAGTAAATGAAGGTTGTGTCGTCAGCAAATAGGATTGGTTTGAGGTGTTGGGAGGCATTTGGAAGGTCATTAATGTAGATGAGAAAGAGGAGAGGGCCAAGTATGCTGCCCTGGGGAACACCAATGTTGATGGGTAGGGTGGGCGAAATTGTATTATTCACAGAAACACATTGGAGCCTGTCAGTAAGGTAGGATTTGAGGTATTGTAGGGAGTGTCCTCTGACACCATAATGATGTAATTTAAGAAGAAGGTTTTGGTGGTTGACAGTATCGAAAGCTTTACGCAGGTCCACAAATAACCCAACAGGGAACTCATTTTTATCAAGAGCTGTATGAATCGAGTTAAGCATACTAATAAGTGCATCGTTAGTGCTTTTTTTGGGCCTGAAGCCATATTGGCAAGGGCTAAGTATATTGAGTTTGGCTAGATATGAGTAAAGCTGCTTATAGATTAGTTTATATATATTATTCTGGTATATTATATTATAATTATATATAATATATATATAATATATATTCTGGTTTACATACAGGAATTATACGTTAATATAACATCATAATAACGTAATGATGTCGTGTAAATAACGTTATACTGACGTCATATAAATGTTATATTTATGTTATAAGAACGTAAATTGGATAGCTTTACAGAAAGTAAACAAAAAAAACTAAATGTTGACTGAAAATTATTTATTCTTAAATATAAAGCATGAAAACATTATAATACCATAGCATTTACTATTATTTTTAAATTTTTACATAAATCTTAAAAAACTGTGTCTCAAGAATATATGTTTTTAGTTATATCCTTTGGTTTTAAGAACGTCAGATATGCGTATTTATGTCAAAAGTTACAGTATTACCTTTGTGGCACCATTTAAAAACGTCCACAAACGTTCTGTGTTTGCTGGGTAGCACGCGCAGTGTTTCGGGCAGGTCCTTAATCTAAGAAAATTTTAAGGAGGTAAATACTTGCAAAATTTATAGACAAAAAAATGATAACAGTTACATGAAATGAAAAAAAAGAAGATGAGAGAAAATTGTAGGTACAGTATATTAAAGCACATAGGTAGCTAAGATTGATTGCAATGACAGCTTGAATGGTAGTTGACAAAAATTGGTAGACGTAGGCGTAGGTAGGCGTTAATGTTAAGAATGACTAGGTTTCAAAAGTGTTTGATGTCTTGTACTGTAGATAAAGTGAATAAACAGAGGCGTGTTAGAGGGAGACGCCGCACTGTAGGACGGGGTGGTGTTGTGCTGGCGTCAGCTAATCCTTGGTGCTGCGGCCAGACACTTGTTTTCTGTGTTTGCCTGTTGGTTGCGCCAACTACGAATGTGGCACAGGTCAAATGTGGCCATTTTGTTGGTCACGGAGATATTTAGCCAGTGCTTTGATTATTGGATAATTTTCATGTAACGAGATGTCACCTAGTAACACACACGATGGTAAAGGTTATTTTAAGTGCGCTATTTTTTTTTTTTTATTTACTCTGGCACTACGATGTCGAAAACAGTGAAGGAGATAGTGTTTGATTGTTTCAGGCACATGATTGGATGCACAGATCATTTCTTCTTCTTGATAGTAGGTGGAGCTTGCAACAGATGATTTTCCTGACAACAATACCACGAGGAACCACAATGTCTACATAACACAGCTGATATTGCATTACCGTGATTGGTCAGGTTAGAAATGTAACAGTCACTCTGATTGGCCAAACGAAACACAGTAGTGACCTCTGTCGGCACGTAAGTGAACAAGACCCAAAACCCAAATATCTTCCTAAGTGGACCTTATTGAATCGCACCTAAGTATCTTCTTAGGGCGCACTTAGGAACCTTCGTAGCAAACCCACTTACGAAGAAATACACAGAGCTTCCTGAATCTAGGTCCTGGGGGCCGGATTCAGGAAGGTACTTACGAAGGTTTTTCGTCTTAGCTAAGAACGTTTTCCCTCTTAGCACTTTCGTGGCGGCTACGTCCGTATTCAAGTAGGTACCCTAAGTGGAAAAACCTTCGTAAGTTCATTCCGGGATTTAAGTGTGGTTTCGACCACTCGTAGCTTTACGTAAACTGGATATAAGTAATTTTTTCTCTACTGCATAACACTGGGATCGATTTATGATATTGGAACATGACCAAAATATTATAGCTGGTGAATCTAGTGAAGAGGAGTCCTTCGTGTTAGTTATATATGCATTCTCTGCTTGAAACTTGAAGTAAATATGTGTTTGATGATAGTAGAATTAGTTTTATAATAGCAAGATATTATACCAGTAGTTATTAAGTAAATAAACACTGGTGAACATGAAATATGAGAGGTGATGAGCCCTGCCTGATGGGATCATTTACTATCACCAAATGCCCCTGTTCACCTAGTAGTAAGGGTGTACCTTAGCTATACATACCCATTTCTAATTTATTTAGTTTGGTTTTATTTTGAAATTAAATCTGGGTGAGACATAAAATAAAAATATGCTGCACAAATGATGTTAGGTAAGGAGAAGGGTAAAAATGTCACAAACTTTATTCATTGAATACTTAAAGCTATAATTATGACTATATAGATTATTAAAAAAGAGAGAGGGAAGTAGGGGTCCAAAACCTCTTCCTGTTATACAATTTGGGTGTGGAACAAAACCAAAAACAACAAACAAACAAGCAAACTAACATTAAACATCGAAAAGACTTACTACATCTTATTTGGAAGCAAATCATCAAATGCAATTCAGCTACAGATAGACAACATTAACATCAGTAATAAAAATGATGGCAAGTTTCTTGGCCTATTCCTAGACAAGAGACTCAACTTCAGCACCCACATTCAACACATAACTAAGCAAGTCTCTAAGACAGTTGGTATACTCTCCAAAATCAGATATTATGTTCCTAACTCTGCTCTCCTCTCACTATATTATGCACTAATCTACCCCTATCTTAATTATGGTATCTGTGCATGGGGGTCTACCACTGCAAACCACCTTAAGCCCATTATCACACAGCAAAAATCTGCTATCAGAATTATAACTAACTCTGCTTTCAGACAACACTCAGCTCCCTTGTTTAAATCCCTAAACTTGCTAAATATTAACTCCCTCCACACATTCTCTTGTGTCAACTACATTTACAAAACCCTGTTCTTAAATGCAAACCATGCTCTGAAACTCTCCCTGGACAGATGTAATAGGACCCATTATCACCACACCAGAAATAAATATCTCTTTGATATCCCCAGGGTCAAACTTAATCTGTGTAAACACTCTATGCAAATTAAGGGACCTAGTCTATGGAACTCACTCCCTAGTGAATTGAAAAACTGTAAAACTTTTGCCTTATTTAAAAGCAAATCCAAAAAGTACCTAACTTCATCTTCTTAGTTTCCTACACTGAGTTTTAAATTTGCTCTGTACCTAGTGTTACCCAATCTCCTAATTTTTATGTAATATCAAACAACCTTATCATTGTGTTCATTGCTGTCTTCTTTTATGTGCTAGCCATATGCTGTATTGTGACTACCAACTTTTGTCAACTACCATTCAAGCTGTCATTGCAATCAATCTTATATTGTTTCTGCTGTATTGTGCCTACCAATTTGTTGTCAACTACCATTTTAAGCTGTCATTGCAATCAATCTTAGCTACCTATGTGCTTTAATATACTGTACCTACAATTTTCTCTCATCTTTTTTTTTTTTTTTTTTTTCATTTCATGTAATCTGTTATCATTTTTTTGTCTATAAATTTTGCATGTATTTACCTCCTTAAAATTTTCTTAGATTAAGGACCTGCCCGAAACGCTGCGCGTGCTAGTGGCTTTACAAGACTGTAATTACCATATTTGTATCCTCACATTCCTTATGTACATTCTTGTATATGCATAAATAAATAAATAAATAAATAAATAAATAAATAAACAAGTAATTATCAAAAGAAGGCACCATGCTGGGAAGGCTATGTAGTAGTAAGGCAGTGAGGTGAGGTAGCTACATATTTGAGAAATGCTTATTTTATTTACCTTATAAGCTGAGGCAACTTATTTTATTTGAGGAATACTCAGCTGATTCCTCTACATTTAGCATGGAACAAATTTGTGTCCAAGACCTCTTCCTGTTACTCAATTTGGCTGTGTGTAACCAAACTAGAAGTGCTCTACAAATCAAGGGACCCAGAATGTGGAATGACCTCCCGAATCATGTCAAAGGCTGTACCTCTCTCAACCAGTTTAAGAGTTAAACCAAGTACTGCCTAATTAACTCCATGTAACCTAACTTACCTCCTAAATGTCAACCCATGTCTTGCTATTTTTAATCAACGCTGTTCAATAACATGTGCAATTGCTGATTTATGCTATGTTAACCCCCATTTTTGTATTTTTTATTCCTTCTTTCAACACAATTTATACCTAATCCCGATTACTATTAAGTTTTAGTCTGTGTTTTTTCCCCCCACACCTTGCCCGAAATGATATGAGTATTAGTGGCTTTAGGTATTGTATGTACTAGCTCTGTCTATAAATCCAACATTATGTTTGTAAATCAACTGTATGTACTTTTCCTGAATATAATGTATTTATTATTTATTTTTTAATCAGTAAGTATTAAAAGAAGGCACCAAGCTGGGAAGGCTATGTAGCACCATTGTGTGTAACAATAAACCAAATTTTTTTTTAACAAATAATGCACCTGTATGGTAAAACAAATCCTGTCAGCTGTAAAAATATTGATGCAGTTATTTAAATGAAAAATATAATGAAAGAAATATTACTGGTTTATTTTTATCCTATCTTTTTGTACTCTACAGTATATCCAAGGAAGTGAAAAATTGAGACATAATGCACAATTTAATGAATGATTAGCATGGATTAGCAGTTCAAAAGAAATATGACTATTACATATCAACATGAGATCTTAATGATCCATGGTCAACATGATTTAATAAGGATAATACAGTACTGAATTTGTAATAATACAAACTATAATTTAAAATCTTTATTACTGATTTTTTTTATTAAGAAGATTAGGTATACACAGCAATGTACTACTACCCTATTCTATATGGAATATTACACAGTGTAGATAAAAAACTAGCTATAAGTTTATCTAATACTCCCATCTCACAGGATGGTTAGACATACTGTACATGGAATCAATTTAGAAAATACCAGCCTCAATACAAAAAACAAATCAACTCTGACTAAACAACTCTAAGCAATTTTCACAAGAGGTAAGCACTGAATCATGGAAACATTATATTATAATTACTCTTACCAGTTTCTACAAGACTCCTCTCAAACAATGTATTTTTAAACATGTTTAGGTATACACAGCAATGTGCTGCTTCCCTATTCTGTATAAAGGACCACACTGTAGATCAAAAACCAGCTACAAGCTCATCCAACATCCTCACCTCACAGGATGGCCAGTCATACATGGAATTAGGAGAGAACAAAATACTTAATGCTGATCTATTAGCCTCCACTGGCAAAATCTGGGTGCAGCACAAGAATATCTTCCAATATTCCTGAGTGTATGAAGTAATTACAGTGCTCAAAATACCTCATACCATTTGGTATGAAGTCACTGATAACAGGACAATCACAGATATAGTGTTGGAGAGTATGTTCTCTCAAGTAGGACTGAAAACAGATGTTTTTTTCCACCAAGAGGGCTATAAACCCATGGAACCGCCTACCCGCTGAAGCCGTAAATGCCAAATTCCAGCTAAAAAATATCATTAAGACAATTGGCGGGCCGTTTAACAAGCCGTCGGCTTTCTGTCCTCTTCGAGGTCACTAGATAGTTAGTGGCCCTTGGGTAAATTCAGTAAATATATACAATAATTGTCAGCGCATCTTCCGAGCAACAAGAACAGCTACACAGTATCTCTTAGAATTACGTAGGTAAACAACAAATGTAACATATTTGTTTACTACAATGTCGGTGCTGGCTGTAGAAGTTAAAAAAACATTGCTTTACTTCGAAATATACTAATTTTATAAGAAAATTCGACGTAAATAGGAGGCAGTAGAGCTCCGATAAACCAGCGCTAAATCTTCAATATGAAGAATGTTGCTGCTCTCTGATTGGCCAAACGAAACACAGTAGTGACCTCTATCGGCACGTAGGTGAACCAACAAATTTCTTCCTAAGTGGACCTTATTGAATCGCACCTAAGCATCTTCTTAGGGCGCACTTAGGAACCTTCGTAGCAAACCCACTTACGAAGAAATACACAGAGCTTCCTGAATCTAGGTCCTGGTCAGTACTTGGGACACTATAAAATGCAACTTTCGGACTCTGACATAGACATACAACTCCTCCTACAATAGATGGCATTGATTTTCCAGGCGCCACCTCACCAGAGGTCAGCACCAGCTACCTCTCGAGCTGACCATGACAGGAATCTAGCGCCTCTTGCTGGTATCATCCTGCCACCGCTAGATGGCGTCGTCCATTTTGTGGGGGTTTCGGGAGCGGACTCACAGATGGCATTGACGTCGCTGCTCCATGCTCCGATGATGGAATCGGGTTCGTAACAGTCACACTGGTGTTTGGATGGTGTTTTGGTCAAGCTGGCCGGTGTTTCTTGTTATTTGTGTTTTGGTCTCACTTGTGTTTCTTGTGATGGCGTTTTGGTCACGCTGGTGTTTCTTGTTGTTGGTGTTTGGTCACACTTGTGTTTCTTGTTGTTGGTGTTTTTGTCACGCTGGTGTTACTTGTTATTTGTGTTTTGGTCACACTCGTGTTTCTTGTTGTTGGTGTTTTTGTCACGCTGGTGTTTCTTGTTATTTGTGTTTTGGTCACACTTGTGTTTCTTGTGATGGAGTTTTGTTCACGCTAGTGTTTCTTGTTGTTTGTGTTTAGGTCACACTGGTGTTTCTTTTATTTGGTGTTTACGTCACACTGGTTTTTCTTGTTAATTGTGTTTTGTCATGCTGATGTTTCTTGTTATTGTGTTTTGGTCACGATGGTGTTTCTTGTTGTTAGTGTTTTGGTCACACTGGTGTTTCTTGTTGATGGTGTTTTGGTCACTGTTATGTAAATGGTGGGCTTGCTATGGGGAACTGGTACTATTAAGGGGTAAGGGTAGTTAGAATACAGAGTTATCAACTATGGGAGAACTAAAAGGCCCGGCCCCAAATAAACTATAAGCAGTGCTGAATACTTGGCTACACACAAGGTCAGTCTAGAGGTTGATCATTGCTCTCCCACACAGGAAGAAGGGATACTCCGTTCTACACGAACGCTCATCCGCTCCTGACGACCCTGCTGCCCCTCCAACTTTCTCAGCTGCTCCTTGAGCCCACAACATCCCAAACATGATGTAACAACCCCAGAAGGCAGCTAAGTACCCAGTGACCTAAATGTGACCGAAATATTCGACAAAACCTAACCTACTACCTCATCTCGACCTCATTTGTGTTGCTCCCTGGAGGAAGCTAACCTGACGCTTGCTGCTGCCATAGCAACGAGTCTACCCCATCTGCTGCGTACATCTCTGCTGCTACCATGCAAAACAACTCTAAGCTCGGCAAGGCCGCAAAGAATGATAGCACACCTATCAGGATGAACCCAACCAGCCAAGCTAGCAACAGGAATAACGCGGCTGTCTCCCCCTTAGGGGCTACCGGGGGGAGTACCGACCCTCCGTGCGTCAACAATAACAAACCTTCCCAGCTGATTGAAGCGTCGTCACTTACTCGAGCCTTGCAACAGTTATGTAACCATATGGAGCAACTTAAACGAGCTGCCTCCCCATGTTCTGACTTTAAGCGTCCCGCTGATAATCCATGGCTCAGATTATTGACTCAAATACACGATGACCAAAAGTCTATAATCCGAGAGCAGTCGGACCTGATAATGAAGCTTCAGAGTGATGCTTTGGCCATGCACAAGATTAACCAAGATCTGTCTGCCAGAGTCGGCCACCTCGAACAGGAATTAAGCTCTCTTCAGATCTCGGTTACTAACTTTAAACCAGCAGAAACCTCTAAGAAGCAAGAAGAGATGTTACAAAAGTTAGAGAACCACTTTAACTCCCTACAACAGCAACACACTGCAACCCAAGACGAATCAGACCAACTTAAGCTACTTGATTCTGTCATCATCTCATCACAGGATTTTCCCCATGAAACTGACAGAGAAGACTGTACTGCCATCGTGATCCAGGAATTGCGTACTAAGTTGAATTATTCAATCGAAGCAAGAGACATTAAGTCAGCTTATAGAGTGGGTACCAAATCATCTGGTACAAACAACATGATAAAGATACGGGTGAAGTTAGATAGCTGCTCCCGCAAGTCAGACCTTATCACTACTGCAGTCGCTATGAAATCCAAGGTTTATGTGAACGAATGTCTAACCAGATTCAGACAAAATCTCTTATTTAAACTACGTGGAATTTGCAATAGATCCACTGCTATTAAACATTGTTTTGTGCGCGATGGTAAAATAATAGCTAGGAAGACTGACTCTGGAAAAACTTATGTCATAACCACTGAAGCACACCTCACTTCTTTCCTGGATGACTGTGGGATATCAGCTGAATAACCAGAACATAATTTGTAGTCTCACATACAACCAAAGTGTACTCAAGCTCTGCCTTTCCTTTCCAAAGGTGTTTATTTTTATTTTTATTTTATTTTTTTGTTTGTCATCTTTGCCTGTTTTATACTCTTAATTATTTGTTCTTAGTTAATCCCCTTGTCACTAAACCTAGGGCTTTTTATTACCCTGTTAATTAACCATTACTAAGCTAATTATCTTCAAGATCATTTTTTTATGATTATTATTTTTCTTATTATTTTTTATTTTACATTTATATTGTCAGTCTCTACTGATTTTTTGTTTTTTATTTTATGTAACTTCTGTGTCCTCCCTGGCTATCTATTGGATCTTTATTTTACTTCTAAATTGTTACTATTTTATTGTATTTGCTTTTATTCTTGTGTTTTGCTTTATCGTGTATCTTGTATCGTGATCCCTCTGCATCTCTATGCACACTGATATTGATCCTGATCAAAATCTTCTGTCTCATATCTACACCAACCAGCACATTGATCATCATTATTGCAAGTATTTCACAGCACACCAGGCTAAAAACAAACTTCAAAATAGCACCTATCTATCAGTTTATAACCAAAATGTTAGATCACTTGGTAAACATTTTGACGATTTAAATGCACTACTCACAGCACTAGGTACTAACCTATCGTTCATTATTTTAACAGAAACTTGGCTAAATAAAGACTATACCCAACTCTACAACTTAGCTGGTTATAAAGCCATTCATAACTGTAGACCTAATAAAAAAGGTGGTGGCACAGTTATATATTACCGAGATACATTTATCTGCAACAGTGTTATTAGTGACAGAGATGAATACTGTGAATATACTTTTGCTCAGTTTACAATTAAATCCCTTAAATCCTCTTTGACTATTGGAGCCATCTATAGATTTCCCAATACTAGCATAGCTTCTTTCTCAGACAATCTAAGGAATCTTATTATAAACAACAATCTCAACAAAAACCACATCATTCTGGGAGGAGACTTTAATATTGACCTGGGTCAACAAAATTGCTCTCAAGTTGACTATTTCCTTAACGGCATGAACTCCTGTATGCTAATCCCCACAATCACCAAACCTACCCGAGTCACTCAAACATCAGCCACTACCTTGGACCACATATGGACAAACATAACAGCTCCCCTTGTATCTGGTATAATCTACGACAGAACAACTGACCACTATCCTACCTTTCTCATAGCGAACATGGACATAACACCACCAAAAAGCAAGAAACTTTCATTTAGGCTACACAGTGAATCAGCTTTAGACAATCTTACAGAGGCACTTCACAATATTAAATGGGATTCTGAATTCAATAATACCCATGATATAAATTCATTAGCTAACCTCTTCCTCTCCAAAACTCTAAGCCTCTACAACCTTCATTGTCCCCTTCTTACCAAGCAAGTAACTGACAAAAGATTAAACAATCCATGGCTCACAAGTGGCATTCTCAACTCAATCAACAAGAAATATGAATATGAAAAGAAAGTTAGGATTGGCCTAGTTTCAAAGGAAGTAGCTAAAAGGTACTCATCAATGCTTACCAGTATGATAAGAAAGGCAAAACTTGCATATTATGTGAATAGATTCAATGAAGCAAAAGGCAACATGAAAAACACTTGGAAAACTATCTCTAGTATCCTAGGAACTAAACAACACTCACAAACCAAATAAAACTCTACAAGGATGGGGATATACCGTCAACTGATTTAGAAATGGCAAATGAATTTAATAGTTTCTTTTCATCGGTTGGTGCTAATCTTGCCAGTAAAATCCCACAGACTCAGACACATATTAACACATATCTCTCAGGCAGCTATCCAAACTCTCTTCTCCTTTCACCAATCAGCCCGGCAGATGTTGTGTCCATCATACACTCTCTAAAAACCAAGGCAGGGAACACCAGTGAAATTCCGTCCATTGTGTACAAGAGAGCCTCCCATGCCTTTGCCCCACCCATAGCACTACTGTTCAACAAATCTATAGAGTGTCACACCTTCCCTGATATCCTCAAAAAAGCAAGAGTAACGCCAGTCCATAAAGGAGGCAATCCGGCGGACATAAACAATTATAGACCAATATCAAATCTACCCATTCTATCAAAAATATTTGAAAAAATTATTTACAAACAGCTCTATTCCTACCTCGTAAAATTCGACATACTCAGCCCCTGCCAGTTTGGCTTCCGGTCCCAAAAGAGCACCAACGATGCAATCATTAGTCTCCTTGACATTATCTACTCAGCCCTTGACAAAAATGAGTTTCCGATTGGACTCTTCATTGACCTAAGAAAAGCCTTTGATACTGTTAATCACAACTACCTCTTACTTAAACTCCAGCATTATGGAATCCGAGGCCTTGCCCTTGACTACCTCCGATCCAATCTTAGTGACAGACACCAATATGTAACCATCAATGATACAACTTCTTCCACTCTACCAATTACCGTTGGAGTGCCACAGGGCAGCATCTTAGGACCTCTTCTATTTCTTATATATATAAACGATCTGCCTAATGTCTCTAATATTCTGAAACCTATACTGTTTGCTGACGATACTACTCTTATCTATTCAAACCTCAACCCACATACACTAAATAATGTTGTGAATAATGAATTAAAAAAGTCCACTTATGGATGTCAACGAACAAACTAACATTAAACATCGAAAAGACTTACTACATCTTAGTCTATAATCCGAGAGCAGTCGGACCTGATAATGAAGCTTCAGAGTGATGCTTTGGCCATGCACAAGATTAACCAAGATCTGTCTGCCAGAGTCGGCCACCTCGAACAGGAATTAAGTTCTCTTCAGATCTCGGTTACTAACTTTAAACCAGCAGAAACCTCTAAGAAGCAAGAAGAGATGCTACAAAAGTTAGAGAACCATTTTAACTCCCTACAACAGCAACACACTGCAACCCAAGACGAATCAGACCAGCTTAAGCTCCTTGATTCTGTCATCATCTCATCACAGGATTTTCCCCATGAAACTGACAGAGAAGACTGTACTGCCATCGTGATCCAAGAATTGCGCACTAAGTTGAATTATTCAATTGAAGCAAGAGACATTAAGTCAGCTTATAGAGTGGGTGCCAAATCATCTGGTACAAACAACAGAAAGATAAGGGTGAACTATTGGATCTTTATTTTACTTCTAAATTGTTACTATTTTATTGTATTTGCTTTTATTCTTGTGTTTTGCTTTATCGTGTATCTTGTATCGTGATCCCTCTGCATCCTATGCACACTGATATTGATCCTGATCAAAATCTTCTGTCTCATATCTACACCAACCAGCACATTGATCATCATTATTGCAAGTATTTCACAGCACACCAGGCTAAAAACAAACTTCAAAATAGCACCTGTCTATCAGTTTATAACCAAAATGTTAGATCACTTGGTAAACATTTTGACGATTTAAATGCATTACTCACAGCAATAGGTACTAACCTATCGTTCATTATTTTAACAGAAACTTGGCTAAATAAAGACTATACCCAACTCTACAACTTAGCTGGTTATAAAGCCATTCATAACTGTAGGCCTAATAAAAAAGGTGGTGGCACAGCTATATATTACCGAGATACATTTATCTGCAACAGTGTTATTAGTGACAGAGATGACTACTGTGAATATACTTTTGCTCAGTTTTCAATTAAATCCCTTAAATCTTCTTTGACTATTGGAGCCATCTATAGATTTCCCAATACTAACATAGCTTCTTTCTCAGACAATCTAAGGAATCTTATTATAAACAACAATCTCAACAAAAACCACTTCATTCTGGGAGGAGATTTTAATATTGACCTGGGTCAACAAAATTGCTCTCAAGTTGACTATTTCCTTAACAGCATGAACTCCTGTATGCTAATCCCCACAATCACCAAACCTACCCGAGTCACTCAAACATCAGCCACTACCTTGGACCACATATGGACAAACATAACAGCTCCCCTTGTATCTGGTATAATCTACGACAGAACAACTGACCACTATCCTACCTTTCTCATAGCGAACATGGACATAACACCACCAAAAAGCAAGAAACTTTCATTTAGGCTACACAGTGAATCAGCTTTAGACAATCTTACAGAGGCACTTTACAATATTAACTGGGATTCTGAATTCAATAATACCCATGATATAAATTCATTAGCTAACCTCTTCATCTCCAAAACTCTAAGCCTCTACAACTCCAAAACTCTAAGCCAAAACTCTAAGCCTCTACAACATTCATTGTCCCCTTCTTACCAAGCAAGTAACTGACAAAAGATTAAACAATCCATGGCTCACAAGTGGCATTCTCAACTATATCAACAAGAAACATGAATATGAAAAGAAAGTTAGGATTGGCCTAGTTTCAAAGGAAGTAGCTAAAAGGTACTCATCAATGCTTACCAGTATCATAAGAAAGACAAAACTTGCATATTATGTGAATAGATTCAATGAAGCAAAAGGCAACATGAAAAGCACTTGGAAAACTATCTCTAGAATCCTAGGAACTAAACAACACTCACATAACCAAATAAAACTCTACAAGGATGGGGGTATACCGTCAACTGACTTAGAAATGGCAAATGAATTTAATAGTTTCTTTTCATCGGTTGGTGCTAATCTTGCCAGTAAAATCCCACAGACTCAGACACATATTAACACATATCTCTCAGGCAGCTATCCAAACTCTCTTCTCCTTTCACCAATCAGCCCGGCAGATGTTGTGTCCATCATACATTCTCTAAAAACCAAGGCAGGGAACACCAGTGAAATTCCGTCCATTGTGTACAAGAGAGCCTCCCATGCCCTTGCCCCACCCATAGCACTACTGTTCAACAAATCTATAGAGTATCACACCTTCCCTGATATCCTCAAAAAAGCAAGAGTAACGCCAGTCCATAAAGGAGGCAATCCGGCGGACATAAACAATTATAGACCAATATCAAATCTACCCATTCTATCAAAAATATTTGAAAAAATTATTTACAAACAGCTCTATTCCTATCTCGGAATATTCGACATACTCAGCCCCTGCCAGTTTGGCTTCCGGTCCCAAAAGAGCACCAATGTTGCAATCATTAGTCTCCTTGACATTATCTACTCAGCCCTTGACAAAAATGAGTTTCCGATTGGACTCTTCATTGACCTAAGAAAAGCCTTTGATACTGTTAATCACAACTACCTCTTACTTAAACTCCAGCATTATGGAATCCGAGGCCTTGCCCTTGACTACATCCGATCCTATCTTAGTGACAGACATCAATATGTAACCATCAATGATACAACTTCTTCCACTCTACCAATTACCGTTGGAGTGCCACAGGGCAGCATCTTAGGACCTCTTCTATTTCTTATATATATAAACGATCTGCCTAATGTCTCTAATATTCTCAAACCTATATTGTTTGCTGACGATACTTCCCTTATCTACTCAAACCTCAACCCACATACACTAAATAATGTTGTGAATAATGAATTAAAAAAAGTCCACTTATGGATGTCAACGAACAAACTAACATTAAACATCGAAAAGACTTACTACATCTTATTTGGAAGCAAATCATCAAATGCAATTCAGCTACAGATAGACAACATTAACATCAGTAATAAAAATGATGGCAAGTTTCTTGGCCTATTCCTAGACAAGAGACTCAACTTCAGCACCCACATTCAACACATAACTAAGAAAGTCTCTAAGACAGTTGGTATACTCTCCAAAATCAGATATTATGTTCCTAACTCTGCTCTCCTCTCACTATATTATGCACTAATCTACCCCTATCTTAATTATGGTATCTGTGCATGGGGGTCTACCACTGCAAACCACCTTAAGCCCATCATCACACAGCAAAAATCTGCTATCAGAATAATAACTAACTCTGCTTTCAGACAACACTCAGCTCCATTGTTTAAATCCCTAAACTTGCTAAATATTAACTCCCTCCACACATTCTCTTGTGTCAACTACATTTACAAAACCCTGTTCTCAAATGCAAACCATGCTCTGAAACTCTCCCTGGACAGATGTAATAGGACCCATTATCACCACACCAGAAATAAATATCTCTTTGATATCCCCAGGGTCAAACTTAATCTGAGTAAACACTCTATGCAAATTAAGGGACCTAGTCTATGGAACTCACTCCCTAGTGAATTGAAAAACTGTAAAACTTTTGCCTTATTTAAAAGCAAAACCAAAAAGTACCTAACTTCATCTTCTTAGTTTCCTACACTGAGCTTTAAATTTGCTCTGTACCTAGTGTTACCCAATCTCCTAATTTTTATGTAATATCAAACAACCTTATCATTGTGTTCATTGCTGTCTTCTTCTATGTGCTAGCCATATGCTGTATTGTGACTACCAATTTTTGTCAACTACCATTCAAGCTGTCATTGCAACCAATCTTATATTATTTCTGCTGTATTGTGCCTACCAATTTTTTGTCAACTACCATTCAAGCTGTCATTGCAATCAATCTCAGCTACCTATGTGCTTTAATATACTATACCTACAATTTTCTCATCTTTTTTTAATTTCATGTAATCTGTTATCATTTTTTTGTCTATAATTTTTGCAAGTATTTACCTCCTTAAAATTTTCTTAGATTAAGGACCTGCCCGAAACGCTGCGCGTGCTAGTGGCTTTACAAGACTGTAATTACCATATTTGTATCCTCACATTCCTTATGTACATTCTTGTATATGCATAAATAAAATAAAATAAAATAAACTTAATTATTTATTAACCCCTTAACAACCCCCCATATACACTCACACCAATAACAATAATAATAATTACTTTAGCACACTATCTTACGTTAAAAGCCTTGGTCCACATAGGCAGGATACAAGGTTTACACTGTGAACAAGCTAGGGTAAAGTACTACTGGATAAGCACTGAAGCTGGATGCAGCTTAGGGTAGTGGGACCACGTGGTACCCTAATACAAAACACAACACTTAGGGGTACCCAAAACACTGGCAAATACTACCCCCAGGTCTCACCAATCGTTACTACCAGAGTAGGTACACTTAAAACACACCGTACTTAACTTAATGATACAGGAACTTCAGGTAAGGGAAATAAGCAAGAGGAGAAGGGAGGAGAGGAGAGGTGCAGCCACAGAGTAGGTCTCGTCCCCACGAACGCCAGCCAGAGAAGAAGGCTCCCAGCGACCAGCTCAGGCCTCCCGCATTGTGGTGGTGCCGGGAGGAGCCTAATTGATCGTGCAGCTAAGCACATTAAAAATCTTCCCCTATGCAACGTATTGTTACTTTACAAATGATTAGAAAGTATTAGTAAACATAGTTGGTGCCTATGTTATTATTAATTAATCAACCCCCAGCTCAGTCTTTAAATGCTCTTTGAGAAACAATAATAGTCTTACGTCTAGGAGGGAAGATACAAACAATTTCAGCTCATGATGCGTCCAACTATACTATAGGAAAGTTTAATAGCTCAATTTTGACCTCTGGTTTCCACTGAGGAACCCAGGGTCGTAACAGTCACACTGGTGTTTCTTGTGAGGGTGGTTTGATCACACTGGTGTTTCTTGTGATTGTGTTTTGGTCACGCTGATGTTTGTTGTTGATGGTGTTTTAGTCACGCTGGTGTTTCTTGTTGATGGTGTTTTGGTCACACCGGTGTTTCTTGTTGGTGTTTTGGTCACACTGGTGTTTCTTGTGAGGGTGTTTTAGTCACACTGGTGTTTGTTTAAAAAACATGAATATGAAAAGAAATTTAGGAGTGGCCTAGTTTCAAAGGAAGTAGTTAAAAGGTACTCATCAGTGCTTACCAGTATCATAAGAAAAGCAAAACTTTCATATTATGAGACTAGATTCAAAGAAGCAAAAGGCAACATGAAAAGCACATGGAATACCATCTCTAATATCCTAGGAACTAAACAACACTCCCACAACCAGATAACACTCTCTAAGGATGGCCTTACACCGTCATCTGACTTAGAAATGGCGAATGAATTTAATAGCTTTTCATCGATTGGTGCTAACCTTGCAAGTAAAATCCCACAGACTCAGACACATATCAACATATATCTCTCAGGCAGCTATCCAAACTCTCTTCTCCTTTCACCAGTCAGCCCGACAGATGTTGTGTCAATCATACACTCACTAAAAACCAAAGCTGGGAACATCAGTGAAATCCCATCAATTGTATACAAGAGCGCCTCCCATGCCCTTGCGCCACCTATAGCTCTGCTGTTCAACAAATCCCTTGAGTGTCATACCTTCCCTGATATCCTTAAAAAAGCAAGAGTAACGCCAGTTCATAAAGGAGGTAATCCGGCAGACATAAACAACTATACACCAATATCGAACCTACCCATACTATCAAAAATATTTGAAAAAATTATCTACAAACAGCTCTACTCCTATCTCGGAAAATTCGACATTCTTAGCCCCTGTCAGTTTGGCTTCCGCTCTCAAAAGAGTACCAATGATGCAATTATTAGTCTCCTTGATATAATTTACTCAGCCCTTGACAAAAATGAGTTTCCGATTGGACTCTTCATTGACCTGAGAAAGGCCTTTGATACTGTTAATCACGATTACCTCTTATGTAAACATCATTATGGAATCTGAGGCCATGCACTGGACTATATCCAATCCTATCTTAGTGACAGACACCAATGTGTAGCCATCAATAATATAACCTCTCCCATTCTACCAATAACCGTTGGAGTGCCACAGGGCAGCATTTTGGGACCTCTTCTATTTCTTATATACATCAATGATCTGCCTAATGTCTCTAACATTCTGAAACCTATTTTGTTTGCTGATGATACTACCCTCATCTACTCCAACCCCAACCCACATACACTAAATGATGTTGTTAATAATGAACTAAAAAAAGTCCACTTATGGATGTCAACCAACAAACTAACACTTAACATAGAAAAGACCTACTACATCCTATTTGGAAGCAAATCTACAAATACAATTCAGCTTCAGATAGACAATGTAAACATTAGCAATAAAAATGATGGAAAGTTTCTTAGCCTATTCCTAGACAAGAGGCTCAATTTCAGTACCCACATACAACACATAACTAAGTCTCTAAAACAGTTGGTATACTCTCCAAAATCAGATATTATGTACCTAACTCTGCTCTCATCTCTCTATATTATGCACTAATCTATCCCTATCTCAACTATGGTATCTGTGCATGGGGTTCAACCACTGCAAACCACCTCAAGTCTATCATCACCCAGCAAAAATCTGCTATCAGAATAATATCAAATTCTGCTTTCTGACAACACACAGCCCCCTTGTTTAACTCCCTAAACATGCTAAACATAATCTCACTCCATAAATTCTCTTGTGTCAACTACATTTACAAAACCCTGTTCTTAAATGCAAATCCTGCTCTGAAACTCTTCCTGGACAGATGTAATAGGACCCATTATCACCACACCAGAAATAAATATCTCTTTGATATCCCCAGAGTTAAACTTAATCTGTGTAAACACTCTATGCAAATAAAGGGACCCAGTTTATGGAACTCACCCCTATTGAATTGAAAAGCTGTCCAACTTTTACATCATTCAAAATCAATACTAAAAAGTACCTAATTTCATCTTCATAGTTTTTAACTTTTTGCCTTAAAATTGCACTGTATCGCTACCCAATCTCCCAACCTTTATGTTCCCAATTTGAACATCTTTACCATTGTGATCATTGCTGTCTTCTTATATGTGCTGCCATTCTGCTGTATGGTGTTTATTAATCTTGTTTATCTGTATCTATTGCTACCCAGTCTCCCAATCTTTATGTGCCCAATCTGAACATCTTTACCATTGTGATCATTGCTGTCTTATATGTGCTGTCAATCTGCTGTATGGTGTCTATTAATCTTGTTTAAATTACTAATCAAGCTGTCAATGTAATCAATCAGAGCTTTAATATAACAATGTGCTTTAATATACTTACTAAGCTCTCTCATCTCATTTTTCTCTTGCAATGTATCTTTATCATTTATCAATTCTGATAGAAATTACCTACTTAAAATTATCTGTTAGATTAAGGACCTGCCCGAAACGCTGCGCGTACTAGTGGCTTTACAAGAGTGTAAATACTGTACTATCCAATGTATTCTCACAAACCCAATGTACCTTCTTGTATATATATAAATAAATAAATAAATAAATAAATAAATAAATAGATTGTATTTTGGTCACACTGGTGTTTCTTGTGATTGTGTTTTGGTCACACTGTTGTTTCTTGTGATGGTGTTTTGTCACGCTGGTGTTTCTTGTTGATGGTGTTTTGGTCACACAGGTGTATTGATGGTGTTTAAGTCGTGCTGGTGTTTCTTGTTGGTGTTTTGGTCACGTTGATGTTTGTTGTGATGGTGTTGTGGTCAAACTGGTGTTTCTTGTAATGGTGTTTTGGTCACGCTGATGTTTCTTGTTGTTGGTGTTTTGGTCACACTGGTGTTTCTTGTGGTGTTTTGGTCACGATTGTGTTTCTTCCGTTGGTGTTTTGGTCACTGTTACGGCCACAATGGGTCGCAACCGGGTTTTTTGCTGGAGGAACCAAAGTTCTGGTATCCGACCCCAAGTTAGTAGTGGGTTTCAAGGAGTGAGCTCGGTAATGCAAGTAAAACACAATGGGGGAGATGTAAGGAAGACGACACTTCATCAATTATCAATATATTCACATATAATCACTTTCCCATCCCCTTAAATATAATCATAAAGGATGTATTACTACACTGATATATACACAAGTGTCACTCGTAGGACACTAAGCGCTCCGCGATGCTCATGCGGTGCAGTCTTGTCAACTTTCGTGTTTCCTCAACACACAGTTCCGTCCTCAACCTGTACTGGGAAACACTAACGAGTCTACCCTAGCCACGGGCGAGCCTATACACAGTCTCACTAGGTGCTCCTTGTGAACGCCCACAATCACTCTCCAGCCTGGTGCTGGCAGAGAACATCAGCCTCGCGCTGCTGGGCCTCTTCAATACAATACAATACAATACAATTTTATTTAGGTAAGGTACATACATACAATAAATATTTACAAGGATTGTTTGACTTATAGGTAGAGCTAGTACATACAATGCCTAAAGCCACTATTACGCAAAGTGTTTCGGGCATGATAAACTTAAATGACAAGCTTAATACTAATTGAGCATAATGAGTAGAATGAAAACAAGAAATGAAAACATAGATGAAAAAGCAGCACAAATACAATTATGTCGACAAACAGCACTCTTTAAAGAAAAAAACAGACATTGGTTGACAATAGAAGGGTAAGGTAGGTTACAGGGAATTTATTAGGTATAGCTTCGCTTTTAACTTAAACTGGTTGAGAGAGGTACAGTCTTTAACATGGTTGGGAAGGTCATTTCACATTCTGGGCCCCTTGATTTGTAGAGCATTTCTAGTTTGATTAAGTCGTACTCTAGGAATATCAAAACTGTATTTATTTCTGGTGTGATGCTCATGGGTTCTGATACAACCTTCTATGAAGCTTTTGAGATCAGGATTGGCATTATAGTTTAGCGTTTTATATATGTATAATACACATGAGAGAATGTGCAGTGACTAAATGTCTAACATATTCAGAGATTTAAGTAGGGGTACCGAGTGATGTCTGGGGCCAGAATTGGATATTGTCCTAATATCAGCTTTGTGTTGAGTAATTAGAGGACGTAAGTGATTTTGGGTAGTAGAGCCCCAAGCACAAATACCATAGTTGAGATATGGATAGATAAGGGAGTAATAGAGAGTCACCAGGGCAGGGCGTGGTACATAATATCTGATCTTAGAAAGAATGCCCACAGTTTTTGAGACTTTTTTTTGATATGTTTAGAATGTGTCCCTGGAAATTAAGCTTGTGGTCAATGAGAATGCCAAGGAATTTGCCATCTAATTTGTTACAAATTTGGGTATTGTTTATTTTGAGATTTATTTGATTAGAGGATTTATTGCCAAACAGAATATAAAAGGTTTTGTCAATGTTAAGGGAGAGTTTGTTGGCAGTTAGCCACAGATGGACTTTATTTAGCTCAGTATTTACTGTGGCATTTAGAGCAAGGGGATCAGGACTGGAGTAAATGAAGGTTGTGTCGTCAGCAAATAGAATTGGTTTGAGGTGTTGGGAGGCATTTGGAAGGTCATTAATGTAGATGAGAAAGAGGAGAGGGCCAAGTATGCTGCCCTGGGGAACACCAATGTTGATGGGTAGGGTGGTAGAAATTGTATTATTCACAGAAACATATTGGAGCCTGTCAGTAAGGTAGGATTTGAGGTATTGTAGGGAGTGTCCTCTGACTCCATAATGATGTAATTTAAGAAGAAGGTTTTGGTGGTTGAGAGTGTCAAAAGCTTTACGCAGGTCCACAAACAACCCAACAGGGAACTCATTTTTATCAAGAGCTGTATGAATCGAGTTAAGCATACTAATAAGTGCATCGTTAGTGCTTTTTTTGGGTCTGAAGCCATATTGGCAAGGGCTAAGTATATTGAGTTTGGCTAGATATGAGTAAAGCTGCTTATAGATTAGTTTTTCAAAAATTTTTGACAAGTTTGGCAGGATAGATATAGGTCTGTAGTTGTTAACATCTGTGAGATTACCACATTTGTGGACAGGCGTTACTCTCGCTTTTTTTAGAATATCTGGGAAGGTTTGGAGTTCAAGTGACTTGTTGAAGAGCAAAGCAATAGCAGGGGCTAAAGATCTGGAGGCTTTTTTGTAAATTAAAGTTGGTATCTCCTCAAGGGCACCAGACTTGGTTTTAAGGGAAAGGATTATCTCATTGACGTCAGTGGAATTAATAGGCTTTAGGTACAGAGACTGTGGATAGTTACCTGAAAGATAGTCATTAATGTCTGTACTGGAAGATGGAATATCATTTGCAAGGGATGAACCAATGGAAGAGAAGAACCTATTGAACTCAATAGCAGAATCAGAGGCTGAAAGCTGACCATCGTTATTAGACAGGAGAGTCGGTTTGTTATTTAAAGACTTCTTTGATCCCAATATTTGAGAAATTGTTCTCCAAGTTTGTTTAATGTTGCTCTTTATTTGGGTAAATTTATCTTCGTAGTATTTAGTTTTGGCTCGTCTAATTATCTTAGACAGCAATAATGAGTAATTCTTTGAGAATTCTTTGGAGACAATTCCTAACCTATACTTCTTCTCAAGGTCATGTTTTTTATTAATAGATTTAAGTATTCTCTTTGTAAGCCAGGGATTGTTAAGCCTTTTGGTTGTGACTTGTTTTGTAAGCATAGGACAGTGGGTATTATAAAGGCTAAGAGTTTTTTGAAGAAAAGATTGCACTGCTAGGTTGATGTCCACTATGTTACCTAACTCGGACTCCCAGTTGACATTATCAGCAGCAGTTATAAAATTGCCTATAGCAGTTTCATTGTGTAGTCTAAAACGTATCACTCTTGACTCAAGAGGTGGTTTGCTAATGTTAGTTAAGAGAAATGTGGGGTAATGATCTGTAGTGCTATCGGTGATTATACCTGAAGTAAGCGGAGAGGTTATGTTTGTCCAGATGTGATCGAGCGTCGTGGTAGTGCTATCAGTGATTCTAGTAGGTCTAGTGATTAAGGGTATGAGGAAGCAGGAATTCATACAGTTGAGGAAGCTAACAGCAGTGGGGTGTTCAGGCTCGCAGAGGTCAATATTAAAGTCCCCTGCGATAATTAGGTGGTTTTTGTTCAGTCTGTTATCAAGTATTAGATTTCTAAGGTTTGAGTTGAATTCGGACACATCAGTGTTAGGAATTCTATAAACTGCACCCACAGTCAGGACAGACTCGGCACCCTTGACTCTGAAGCTGGCGAAGATATACTCCCCATAGCAGTCTCTGGTTCTAATTTCTTTTAATCATGTTAGTTCTTGGTGGTAGTAAAGAGCAGTGCCACCACCTCTCTGAAGTTGACGACAGTTGTGAATTGCTGAGTAGTTAGGCATGTTAAAGAGCCGAGTAGTATCCTCTTTCAACCATGTTTCAGCAAGTATAATAAAAGAGAATTTGTTGTCAATAGCTTCAATCAAGGCACTAACATCATCGAAGTGTTTACCTAGGGATCTAACGTTCAAATTGATTACAGAGATATTGTGATTATGAGTTAATACATTGTTTACATCATG
The DNA here is from genome assembly GCF_040958095.1 of Procambarus clarkii. Classification (NCBI taxonomy): domain Eukaryota; kingdom Metazoa; phylum Arthropoda; class Malacostraca; order Decapoda; family Cambaridae; genus Procambarus; species Procambarus clarkii. The sequence continues at coordinate 7,802,028 of NC_091155.1, forward strand.
TGCTGCAAAATATCTGCAATTTAGATCATTAAAGTGATAATTGTCATAGATAGTGGATAAGAGGTTAAGTTCAGGGTCTATACTTGTCTGCATAAAAAAAGCTGAATGCAGGAAAAACGAGGGAAGAAAGGCAAATAACAAGGTAGAAATAAGCTATAAAATAGGGAAAAAGATGTACTCAATACAGAACAAAGCAAACTCAAAATGGGCTTACAGGGGTACAATGGAGTAAGGGAGTATGGCTAGGCTAGGCAACCTAGGTAATAAATGAGATTAACGAAAAAACATATAAACATGGACTATACAAAACACAAGATATAGAAATACAAAACAAAAATATAAACAAGACTAAGCAATACAAAAACAAATTGAGCAAAAATGAAAAATGAGGTAGATTGCTTACAAGTACTCTCAGGTACACTGTAAGTAACAATTTGCAATTTGAGATGCAGGCAAAGCCAGGGGTACAATGGAGTAAGGGAGCATGGCGAGGCTAGGCAACCTAGGTAATAAATGGAATCAAAGAAAAGTTGAATAATAAGCATAGGCAAATTTAAGCTAATGATTATTAACTATAAATAGTTCAGTTATGACTGTATAATTAATAAGACCTGAAGAACTATTTATGCACTCAATTAAATAATTTCAGTAAATGACTAGTTAAGAGTAAGTTAAAAATTAAGTCAGAAAATGAAACAATGAGACTTAGGAAACCTAGCCCCACTAGTTGACAGGGGGTTAATTAAGTTAATTCACTGGGAGTGATAATGAGCTGAGACAGACCACATTGGGAGAGGAAAGCGTTGAGGTTCTCTTCTTTAGTAATTGTGAACATTTTGCCCTCTGCGGTTTTTCTCACCTTTATCAGTCCATCTCTAACGAAGCACTGATGTATCGCATCTGGGTTTTTTTGACGGATTTGACGCAGGCGGTAGAGGAGGTGCTGTCTGTTCCTAGTCAAGCACTCGTTGATGTATAATCCCTTCCGTTGGGCTACAGCTGTCCGGACTAGATTGGATTTCGTGAACTGGGAAGACAGCTTCAGGCGAATTTTCCGTTGGTTTTGACTTGATGGATTCTTTTTGCCTACTCTGTAGGCAGCAATAACGTCAGATTTGTTTAGAATGAGCTGCAATTTGTCTTTTAAGAGATCCAGAGCTATTTCGACACAGTTTTCACCATCATGTTCCACAGGTATATCTTGGGACGACACTATAACAGAGTCTAGCAGCTTTTGCTGGTCTTGTTCGTCCTGGGAGACAGAACGCTGGGCTGAAAATGTACTGATACAGGCAGTCATTTTGTTGAGAGCTTCCTCCTGTTTTTTAATGGCTTCATCAGTTTTCAGAAGGTTGCTTTCCTCACGGAGATCATTTAAATCATGCTGTAGTTGGTCTTGGCTTGCCTTGCAGTTTCTAATTTCCTCGCGGAGGAGGGTTATTTCTTGTTGTTGTTGTTGTTGGAGATTAGCGCGGATCGCTAGATTCTCATTTAGAAGACTCAAGATGATAGCATTTTGAGACTCTAGGACTTGGCACAACTTTTTGAACCACTGATTCTCGGCCCAGTTATAGAATTCCGGCGAGGGACCGGAAGCTCGCTTGAGTTGCTTATAGTGGGATGCTAGCATGTCCATAGGAGAGGGTTGAGATGTCTCTGCTCCCTTGCTCAAAGGGGTGGAGGGGAGGGCAGCACCGCTGCCCTGGACCCCAGAGCTTCCAGACGGAGAAACACGAATATTGTTTGAGTTGGCCGGGATGGTTGCCTTGTTAAGGGGTTTGTTGTCCTTCTTTCTCTGCACAGCCCCATGTTTAGGAGACATGATTGGTTAGAATGGACTGGGGGTATATATTGTGAAGAAACTTGCGTCAGGCAGCGCGGTGGCGGCAGCATGCACTGGTACTCACAGCCGTAGAGGAATGTTTTGAAACTTAATTGAGATGGAATGAGTTGATTTTGGTCGGTTACTTTGGTTTTGCTATAACATGCTAGGACTCCATGTACTTAGCTGCCGGTGGGTGGCGGTCTACATCATCTGGCAATAGTATAAGGGCTGATATACAGCTTAGAGTGAGGAGCGTAGGGGAGGAGCGTAGGAGGAGCGTATTTCACGAACAAATACAAGGGTAACAAACCCTTGGCAGGAGCTTCTTGCAACTAGCTAGTTACACTCCTCCGTAGCACCTTACTGTCAGTTGTCTTTTCCTCTAGCCAGTCCCGGGTACGCCGAATTCTGTCACTGCATGCCAATTCACAGGCAGACAGTTGAACACTACACAGTTCCTCTTCGGCGGCGGCTCACTGCTCACGTAAAGCAGAATGGAGTAGATAGATATAGGCTGCCCTGGGTAGACTGACTGTCCTCGTACAACAGCAGCCCTACGTCGCCTCTGTGGATACAGACACATCATCAGTAAACTGGTCAGTACTTGGGACACTAGGAAATACCACTTACGGACTCTGACATAGACATACAACTCCTCCTACAATAGATGGCGCTGCTTTTCCAGGCGCCACCTCACCAGAGGTCAGCACCAGCTACCTCTCGAGCTGACCATGACAGGAATCTAGCGCCTCTTGCTGGTATCATCCTGCCACCGCTAGATGGCGTCGTCCATTTTGTGGGGGCTTCAGGAGCGGACTCACAGATGGCATTGACGTCGCAGCTCCATGCTCCGATGATGAAATCGGGTTCGTAACAGTCACACTGGTGTTTCTTAGGATGGTGTTTTGGTCAAGCTGGTTTTTCTTGTTATTTGTGTTTTGGTCTCACTTGTGTTTCTTGTGATGGCGTTTTGGTCACGCTGGTGTTTCGTGTTGTTGGTGTTATGATCACACTGGTATTTCTTGTTGTTGGTGTTTGGTCACACTTGTAATTCTTGTTGCTTGTGTTTTAGTCACGCTGGTGTTACTTGTTATTTGTGTTTTGGTCACACTCGTGTTTCTTGTTGTTGGTGTTTTTGTCACGCTGGTGTTTCTTGTTATTTGTGTTTTGGTCACACTTGTGTTTCTTGTGATGGAGTTTTGTTCACGCTAGTGTTTCTTGTTGTTTGTGTTTAGGTCACACTGGTGTTTCTTTTATTTGGTGTTTACGTCACACTGGTTTTTCTTGTTAATTGTGTTTTGTCATGCTGATGTTTCTTGTTATTGTGTTTTGGTCACGATGATGTTTCTTGTTGTTAGTGTTTAGGTCACACTGGTGTTTCTTTTGATGGTGTTTTGGTGACACTGGTGTTTCTTGTGATGGTATTTTGGTCACACTGGTGTTTCTTGTGATAGTGTTTTGGTCACACTAGTGTTTCTTGTTGATGGTGTTTAAGTCATGCTGGTGTTTCTTGTTGTTGGTGTTTTGGTCACACTGGTGTTTCTTTGGATTGTGTTTTGGTCACACTAGTGTTTCTTGTGATGGTGTTTTGGTCACTGTTACGACCCTGGGTTCTTCAGTGGAAACCAGAGGTCAAAATTGAACTAAATAAGCTACGTTAGATTAGCAAAATGCAACTCAATGTGTCTTTGTTTGTATCTTCCCTGCCAGACGTAAGACTATTCTTGTTTCTCAAAGAGCATTTAAAGACTGAGTTTGGGGTTGATTATTAAAAAATAACATAAGCTCCAACTATGCTTACTAATACTTTCTAATCATTTGTAAAGTAAACCTGAGTAAACTTGGTATAGGGCTGCGGTACGATTAGTTGAGCAGTCTGCCAGCAGTGAGCCAGCTGGGGGGGAGGAGACTGAGACTCCATCTTTTTCTGAGCTGGCGTGGTGTGGACAGGATCCTCCTAACCTTCTTCCTCGTTTCCTTATTTCTGTGTCTTGCTCAAGCTAAGTATTTACTGTGTACATTATTTAATCTCTGGCATACTTATGTTCTATGTGTAGAGTAGTATATTTTGTGTGTAGTAGGTTTTTTTAGAGTTTATATTACTAGTTATTCTAAAGGGGGTTCCATTGGAACCACGTGGTCCCCCTACCCTAAGCTGACTCTAACTTCAAGTAATTCAATAGTAGAGCTTTACCCTAGCTTGTGTTCAGTGTAAAACCTTGTATCCTGCTTATGTGGACCAAGGCTTTTAACGTAAGGTAGGGTGGTAAAGTTATTATTATTATTGTTATTGGTGTGAATGTATATGGGGGGCTGTTAAGGGGTTAATAAATAAGTACATGAATTATAAGAGTATCGTTCTTCCTGTGTAGGAGATCTTGATCATTCCCTAGACTGACCTTGTTGTGTAGCCAAGTAGTCAGCACTACTTCTAGTTTCCATGGGTCCGGGCCTTACTGATCTCCCCAAATAGATACATCTTTATTCTGACTGACCTTACCCCTGAATAGCACTAGTTTCCCCATAGCAAGCCCACCATTTTTTATAACAAGTGGTTGGCCAGTCCGGGAGGAACTTTATAATTGTAAAAAAAAGAAATTTGATTCTTCAGTGCCAAATTTAAAATTTTTTGTTTTCCGCAGAACGGTTGTGTGCTAGCCAAGGGTCCAGCACATCTAGCAAAGGACATTCTTGCATTGACTGGACACCCAGCTGGATCCCTTCACAATTAAGGTTAGTTTGGCCTTGTGTTAGGGGCCGTGCAAATTTTTGTTTTTTTTTCCAATTTTTATTTTTTAATTTTTTCTTTGGCTGGGAGCTAAAATTATTAGTGATGTCATCTGAAATGCAGAGACTGGCAAGGGAGCCTTCAGTGGTAGAGATAAAGAAACTTACCAAGTCTAATTTAGTATTGTTAGGCAAGGAATTTGACCTAGAATTAAATGACGCGGATAAAAAGTGGGCTTTAGTGAATGAATTATTACAACATTGTATTGATCAAGAACTATTGGAAAGTGATACACCTTTATGCCAGCCTAGCCAAGCAGAAAGTGCAGCTCATAGGGATAGAGAGTTAGCTCTAGAGTTAGCAAGAATAAAATTAGAGGAGCAAAGACTCAAAACCAAGGAGGCTAGAATTAGAGCGAATGCCACTGGACCTCCACCTGCCGGGGATTCAAACCCCAGGCATTATGAGAAAAAGCATAATTTGCCTGAATTTTTCGAGTCGGACCCTGAAAGGTTTTTCAACCATTTTCAGAGATTGGCCATGTCCATTAACTGGCCAAAGGAAGAGTGGGTGAAAATCCTACAGGGAAGACTTAGGGGTAAAGCACAAGATATTTTTATAAACATGCCTGACGACGAGTGTTTTGAATATGATAAAGTCAGGGAACGTATTTTGCGGGCATATGAAATTACTCCTGAAGCTCACCGCCAAGCTTATCGCAACCTTAGGCCTACCCACAACCAACCACTCACTGAATTTGCTAATGATCAAATTAAATTGTTTGATAAATGGATTCGCTCAGCTAAAGCCAAAACATACGAGGCACTTAAGAATAGTATGTTAATAGAACAGTTTATAGATAGTATGCCAGACATTGTAGCTCAGTATATAAGAGGAAGGGTAGAGGTAAATTCTAAAATAGGGGATTTGGCCAAGTTGGCAGAAAACTACCAATTGGCGGGCAAAAGGCCCAATAAAAATAATTATACCCCACAGAGTAGCAAAACTTATACCCACAGCCAGTCCAGACCAGCTCATTGTAACCCTTTAACTAATGCATCTTCTGTTTCAGACATAACTAACCCTGTTAAAGTGTCTAGCCCCATGGTACCTAAGGGTGAACCGAAGGGTAATTCTGTTAGTTATGTCTTTTCTCCCCGACGTTTTTGTGGTCACTGTAAACGTCCAAACCACACTATTAGCCGTTGTTGGCAACTGTACCCAGAAAAAAGACCCAATGCTCTAGTTGTGACACAGGGCTTGAGGCCTTCGGAAGGATTAGGAAGTAAGACCTCCAACCCACAGTGGTTGGACTTGCTTACCCCATTCTTATTGAAAGGGAGACTACTTTTGTCTGAGGGTTCTTCCTGGAAGGACGTGGTGACCTTCCGAGACACCGGTGCCATCCAGACTTTAATTTTAGAGAGTGCGATGCAAGGTGCCAACACTCTCGACACTGGAGAGGTGGTACTGGTCGAGGGTGTCACTAGTGATACTCGAGCAGTACCCCTCCATAAGGTTACCCTGGAATCTGATTTCCACAAGGGTGTTTGTACAGTTGGAGTCACTTCATACCTATCTTTCCCTAATGTTGATGTAATAGTTGGTAATGATTTAGCAGGGGATAAGGTAGGGGACTCCAGACTGCCTATTATGTTGCCTACCCCTAAGGTGTGCCTGGATCCACCCGCCGCAGAGGATAATGTTGTGTACCCTGCGTGCGCGGTGACCAGGTCTATGGGACTTAAATGTAAGGGCAGCTCTGTGCTTGCCAAGGTGGTAAATCCCGAGGACACAAGGAACTTTCCGAGTGGTGAAAACCAAGTGGACCTCGCGGACACATTCATGGCCCGACTCGATGACGCGGCCGAGGACATTGTGGAGAGCCTGCCACCGCCATCTACCGAGAGTAGTGGGGAGGTGGAGGAGAACACTGTTGAGCCTCGGCCAATAGCATCTGACCAAGGCCTAGATGCCTCCTTGAGTGAGTTACAGAAAGCTGACCCAACTCTTGCAGATTGTCATGAGACAGCCGTCTCTATGGGGGAAATTGTAGACGCAGCAACTGGGTACTACTACAATGATCGGATTTTGATGAGAAAATGGAGACCACAGAGTGCTCCCTTGTCAAATGAGTGGGAGGTAGTCCACCAGGTTATGTTGCCGACCTGCTATAGAGAAAGAGTTTTGGCAGCTGCTCATGATGATCCTATGGGGGGACATCAAGGTATTAATATTACGTATCACAAAATTTTAAAGTATTTTTTCTGGCCCGAGCTGAAAAGTGATGTGGCAAAATTTTGTAATGCGTTTATTGTTTGTCAACTGGTTGGAAAACCAAACTAGACTCCACCTAAAGTTCCTCTAAGGCCTATTGTCGTGCCAGAGGAACCATTTTCTCATGTGGTAATGGACTGTGTTGGACCATTACCTAGAACTAAGTCTGGTAATATTTACCTAATCACGATGATGTGTATCACTACTCGTTATCCAGAGGCTTTTGCTGAAAGGAACATCCAAGCAAAAACTGTTGTTGCTCGTATGTTGCAATTTTTTTCCACTTTTGGACTGCCTCGGGTCGTGCAAACTGACAATGGTACTAACTTTAAGAATGATATTTTTGAGCAATTTTGTAAGGACCATGGAATAACTCATAAGGTTTCCAGCCCATACCATCCACAGACTAAGGGGGTAATTGAACGTTTCCATCTAACTCTGAAGCAGATGTTGAAGACATCGTGCGAGAGTTCCCACACCTTCTGGGATGAGAATTTACCGTATGTTTTGTTTGCGGCTAGAGAGGGATTACAAAGTTCACTGGGTTGTTCTCCTTTTGAGTTAGTCTTTGGCCATAAAGTTCGTGGACCCTTGCAAATGTTACAGGAGAATCTGTTAGGGAATGTAACGTTAACCGAAGGTTCGGCTTTCTTTGCGCAACACCACCAGAGACTCAAGGACTGCAAGGCGGCGGCACTAAAGTATCTTGGGAAGGCCCAAGAAAAGATGAAAGAACGTAACGATGCTAAATCGAAGTTGCGGGTATTTCAGCCTGGCGACCCTGTCCTTGTATTAAAGCCTCGACTAGGGAACACTATGTCCCACAAGTACGAAGGCCCCTACATTGTGACAGAAAAGACTGGGGACCTCACGTACAAAGTGAGGCACTCTGACAAGCGTAACCAGGTAATGCTCGTACATGTAAATCGGCTGAAGAAGTTCCAGGGCCCCAGGCCCATTGCACTAACCAACGTTTCCATTTCCAGTGAGGGAGCGGATGATTGTTTTGGGGACCCAACTAATCTCATTTTCAATAATTCTAGTTCTGTGAATGCTGTGGAGGAGGGACTGTCCCATTTGCAGATGGCCCAACGTGAAGAGCCTTTGTCACTAAGTACATGTCCAAAGAATTCAATTTTATGTTGATTGAACTCACACTTTGCTCGGCTTAACGTCAAATTCTTTTCTCGTAAGCGTTGCAATGTTGCACGAAGAGCTTTGTCGTGTTCAGCTTGGGTACGGCCATAAACAATGATGTCATCAGACATGTTGTCAGCATTAGGTATGTCTTGCAATACCTGGCTGATGATGTGCTGGAATACCTCGGCAGCACTGTTAATACCAAAACTCAGGCGCTTGTACCTATACAGACCTCGATGTTTCGTAAACGTTGTGATGAAGCGACTCTCATCATCAAGTTCAAGCTGATGATAGCCCTTGTTTAAATCTAACTTGCTGAATATAGTTGCACCATTCAAGCGGTAGATCATATCATCTACAGTCGGTGTAGGATGGCGTTCACGCATTATTGCCTTGTTGGGAACACGCATGTCCACACAAATGCGTATCTCATCTGGATTCTTCGGCTTTGGTGGAGTGACAATTGGGCTTACCCATGGTGTTGGGCCTGTTACTGGTTCAATGATATCTAGTTCTATCAGCCTATCCAGTTCAGCATCGACTTTCTTGCGAGTATGGAATGGTTGTCGGCGATGTGGTTGGGCAACTGGAATTACATCTGGGTTGATATGCAGATGTACTTTGCTATCAGTATAACAACCTATGGATTTAAATCGATCAGAGAATTCAGCAACAATACCATCAACATTGTTTGCAGATTCCACTGCTACAGCATTAGAAAGCTGAAGTAGCCCCAATTTGGTTGAAGTCTTGTAACTGAGTAAAGACTCCTTTGCATTCCTAACAACATGGAATGTAGTAATGAGCATTGCATTCTTTGACTTAATCTCTGCAGTTAAAGTTCCAATCACTGGCAAGGCTAACTTCGAAGCATAGGCAGTGGCTTTACCATTGTATTTTTCTAGCTTTGGGAACTGTTTTCCAAATTTCTCATAGTGGCACTCAGCAATGGTATCAATGTTTGATCCAGTGTCAATGAGAACTTTGAGACAAATACCAGCAATGTATACACATGTCTCTGGGTTGTTTGGAAGATCATTCCATTCTGTGATTGCTTGTACTCCATAAGTATAATCACATTCACTGTCATCTGAGACTGGTTGTAATGAAATGTTGTCTTGTACATTGTTAACATTCTTGATTTGAGGTGCAATATTGTGTTTACCACCTCGACCCCTATGGCCTGATCCTCGTACAGTGCTTTTATTCATTGACTGTGGTTTCTTTAGTGCGGAACGACACATAGCACCAAAATGACCTAGTTTTCCACACTCATAGCACTTCTTACCTTGAGCAGGACAAACATTATCTTGGTGTGGGTAGTCTCCTCCACAATTGTAACATTTATTGTTGACACCCTCTGATGTGGGTCGTTGTGACTGCTTGAGCCTTGTTCCTTGACCCCAGTTGTGACGTGGTTCTCGGCTAAATTTACTGTTAGGTTTGCCATGATATCTTCTTTGATTACGATGTCCTCCCTGAACCTTACATACCTCATCACTGTTAGTAACAGTGGCAGAACCGTTATTGGCACTGCACTCCATGACACGAGCATCACGTGCAGCATCTTCCATTCGACGAGCCATATCCAGTATCTTGGTAAGAGAACTTTCATCATCAACAAGTTCTAGAGCTCTTCGACGGAGACGTGTAGATGTGCATGTTTCAATTATTTGCTGTTTGATTTCTTTGTCAACATCAGCAAACTCACAATGGGCTGCTAAACCCTGCAGACGTGTGTGGTATTGATCCACAGTTTCATTAGAGAGTTGTTTTGCTCTCCTGAAATGCATAATTTCCATTGCAGTATTTTGCCTTGGTTTGAAATGCTCTGTTAGTTTGGCTTTGGCAGTGTCATAATCTTTGGCACCACCAGTGTCTTTCAGTGTGTCAAAGATGTCACAAACTCTATCACCTGCATAATGAAGTAGAAAGGCACGCTTTCTTTCAGCACTTTTGATGTCAGAAACTATCAACAAATTTTCAAACTTTTTAAGCCATTTGACCCACCTCTGTGACAGGTTTGTCTGGTCACAGTCAGGATCAAATGCAGGAAACTGAGGTATATTTGCCATTTTTTTACTGAATAAATGTAAACTTATCACTTAAATGTTCCTCAGAATATTAAACACTTACTGCACTGTATATGTTAGTCAAGAATTCACTGTAATTACTTTAATTTTGCAAAGCACACAAGCATTTTAATGCAAAAGTTCACAACAGTGCACAATATAGCAGCAACTGACTTCTTACCTAGCCCTTGTGTACATGTGTTGTTCCTACTCACAGCAGCAGCACAGCAGTTGGTACAGCAGTTGGTACAGCAGCAGTTGGTACAGCAGTTGGTGCAGCAGTTGGTACAGCAGTCAATTCAGTGTGATGAATTTTGTAGCACGAAGCGTCGTTTCGTAACCAAAACATCAGGTTTTGTACACATCAATGCGTCGTTTCGTACACAACGTCGGCAGATTCCTCAGTACAGTTTCTTCAGCACAGCTTGGGTAGCACACAGCTTGGGTAGCACACAGCATCGGTTAGCACACAGCATCGTTTAGCACACAGCATTGGTTAGCACACAGCATCGGTTAGCATACAGCATCGGGTATGGCGCTCACAGCTTCTCTTCCTCCTCCAGGCAGCATGCTTCTCCCTTGTGTTTGAAACTGAACAAATACCTGCGTTCACAGTTTATCCTCGTCGCCAATGTGGTGTTTGTGTGTTACTGAGGAAGTCTTGGTTGTAGGGTTGATGTAAAGTCATGACTTGGTTACTGACTTTAATACTTAATATGATTACATGACTAGTAGCTACCAAGCTTGGCTGGCGTCCTGTACGCTCTTGTTTACCTTCACTCTCTCTGGCGTCCCAGCCGCCGCACATAGAAAACGGATGGTACCATTTTCTGTGAACATGACAGTGCAGTCATTGCTTGATGAATTCTCCAGTCTGTTCAGGAAGGTCCCGACCCAGACTGATGCCATTTGCCATGATGTCAAGTTGACGGACTACACCCCCATTCGCCTTCAACCCTATCGGATGAGTCCAGAAAAGAAGGCCATCGTACGGAAGGAGGTCGACTTCTTGCTCCAGCACGACCTCATCCGGCCGAGCCAGGGCTCTTGGTGCTCGCCGTGCCTTTTGGTCCCCAAACCAGACGGCTCCTGGCGATTATGCACCGACTGTCGGCAGCTCAACAAGGTGACCATTGAGGATGCCTATCCGCTGCCCCTCCTCGAGAACTGCATCGACGAGCTGGGAAACGCCAAGTACGTCTCGAAATTCGACCTCTCGAGGGGGTATTATCAAATCCTGCTCACTGAACGTGCTAAACAACTAACTGCGTTCGTGACACCCGAGGGTGTTTTTGAGTATCAAGTGTTACCGTTCGGCTTGCGTAATGCCCCTGCCACGTTCCAGAGACTCATGAACTCTTTGCTCGCTAATGTGCCAAATTGTTGGGTGTATTTAGATGATATCGTGATCTTTGACAGTAATTGGGCTGACCACATAGCTAGGTTATGCCAGTTGTTCGCAATCTTGAAAAAGGCAAATCTTACCTTCAATGCAAAAAAGTGTCATTTTGGCCAAGGCACATGTAGTGACATACCTCAGTTATGAAGTGGGCCAAGGAAAAGTGTTACCTCTGCAAGATAAAATCAGTGCCATTCTGGAGTATCCGGTGCTAAAGTCTAAAAAGGACGTTCAAAGATTTATCGGTATGTGTGCGTACTATCGACGCTTTTGTCAGAACTTTTCCAGTGTTGCCACTCCTCTCACAGACTTGTTGCGGAAGGCCGTCAAATTTAAGTGGTCATCAGACTGTGCAGAGGCATTTAAAAATTTGAAATTGATCTTAGCGTCCGCCCCAGTGCTTGCTAGTCCAAGGTTCGACTGACCGTTTAAAATTCATGTTGACGCATCTGACTCGGGTGCTGGTGCAGTGTTGTTGCAAACTGGGGATGATCATGTGGAACACCCAGTATATTATTACTCTGTGAAATTTGGCAAGGCGCAACGCAATTATTCAGTGGTAGAAAAAGAGGCGTTGGCGCTAGTGTTAACATGTAAAAAGTTCGAAGTTTACCTCACAGGTAATATAGTGGAAGTGTACATGAACCATAACCCAGTAGTCTTCCTGACTCAGATGAAGGGGAAGAATAAACGCATCCTCAGGTGGGCGTTGTACCTACAGGACTTCAATCTTTCCATTACCCACCTACTGGGCTGACTCAATGTGATGGCCGACGCTCTGTCCAGGTTGCAGGAATAACATTCACCTAGGCCACAGGAAGCCATTTCCAACTGTCATGCTTTAGTTATTTTTTTTAGGTTCTCCTGTGACATTAAATATTCCGTGTCCAATTTATTTACTTCCCTGTTTTTTTTGTGTATGTGTTTTTTTTTTCAGAGAATTCCTTTGTACTTTTCTTGCAGAGAAATTGTTGTTTTTGATTGATTTTTTTTGTCATATTTTCCATTTTATTCTCTGTATACTCTTAAAAAAAAAAATATGACTACTATTCTAGTAGTCACATTTTTTTTCTCTGAAGGGGGGAGGAGTGTTATGACCCTGTGTTCTTCAGTGGAAACCAGAGGTCAAAATTGAACTAAATAAGCTACGTTAGACTAGCAAAACGCAACTCGATGTGTCTTTGTTTGTATCTTCCCTGCCAGACGTAAGACTATTCTTGTTTCTCAAAGAGCATTTAAAGACTGAGCTTGGGGTTGATTATTAAATAATAACATAGGCACCAACTATGCTTACTAATACTTTCTAATCATTTGTAAAGTAAACCTGAGTACACTTGGTATAGGGCTGCGGTACGATTAGTTGAGCAGTCTGCCGGCAGCGAGCCAGCTGGGGGGAAGGAGACTGAGACTCCATCTTTTTCTGAGCTGGCGTGGTGTGGACAGGATCCTCCTACCCTTCCTCCTCGTTTCCTTATTTCTGTGTCTTGTTCAAGCTAAGTATATACTGTGTACATTATTCAATCTCTGGCATACTTATGTTCTATGTGTAGAGTAGTGTATTTTGTGTGTAGTAGGTTTTTTTAGAGTTTATATTATTAGTTATTCTAAAGGGGGTTCCATTGGAACCACGTGGTCCCCCTACCCTAAGCTGACTCTAACTTCAAGTAATTCAATAGAAGAGCTTTACCCTAGCTTGTGTTCAGTATAAAACCTTGTATCCTGCTTATATGGACCAAGGGGGGGGATGTAATTAACGTAAGGTAGGGTGGTAAAGTTATTATTATTATTGTTATTGGTGTGAATATATATGGGGGGCTGTTAAGGGGTTAATAAATAAGTACATGAATTATTCAGATTCAGATTCAGATGTTTATTCAGGTAAGGTATATACATACAAGTGATGTTACATTAATGGATTGATATATAGATAGAGCTAGTACATACAGTGCCTAAAGCCACTATTACGCAATGCGTTTCGGGCAAGAAAAACATTAATATCTAGAACTTAATACTAATTGAGCATAAAGAATAAAAAGTGTTGAGAACAAATACAAATAAAGATAAAAAAAAAGGGGGAACATGACTGAAAAAGCAGCACAAATACAATAGGTTGACAAACAGTGTTGATTAAAAAAAAAAAGAAAATAACAGACATGGGTTGACAATAGAGGAGTGAGGTAGATTACAGGGAATTTATTAGGTAGTGTTTAGTTTTTATCTTAAACTGGTTGAGAGAGGTACAGTCTTTAACATGGTTGGGAAGGTCATTCCACATTCTGGGCCCCTTGATTTACAGAGCATTTCTAGTTTGATTAAGACGTACTCTAGGAATATCAAAACTGTATTTATTTCTGGTGTGGTGCTCATGGGTTCTGTTACAACCTTCTATGAAGCTTTTAAGATCAGGATTGGCATTATAGTTTAGCGTTTTATATATGTATAATACACATGAGAGAATGTGCAGAGACTTAATATCTAACATATTCAGAGATTTGAGTAGGGGTACCGAGTGATGTCTGGGGCCAGAGTTGGATATTGTTCTAATAGCAGCTTTGTGTTGAGTAATTAGAGGACGTAAGTGATTTTGGGTAGTAGAACCCCAAGCACAAATACCATAGTTGAGATAAGGATAGATAAGGGAGTAATAGAGAGTCACCAGGGCAGGGCGTGGTACATAATATCTGATCTTAGAAAGAATGCCCACAGTTTTTGAAACTTTTTTTGATATATTTAGAATGTGTCCCTGGAAATTCAGCTTGTGGTCAATGAGAATGCCAAGGAATTTGCCATCTAATTTGTTACAAATTTGGGTATTGTTTATTTTGAGATTTATATGACTAGAGGATTTATTGCCAAACAGAATATAGAAAGTTTTGTCAATGTTAAGGGTGAGTTTGTTGGCAGTTAGCCAAAGATGGACTTTATTTAGCTCAGTATTTACTGTGGCATTTAGAGCAAGAGGGTCAGGACTGGAGTAAATGAAGGTTGTGTCGTCAGCAAATAGAATTGGTTTGAGGTATTGGGAGGCATTTGGAAGGTCATTAATGTAGATGAGAAAGAGGAGAGGGCCAAGTATGCTGCCCTGAGGAACACCAATGTTGATGGGTAGGGTGGGAGAAATTGTATTATTCACAGAAACATATTGGAGCCTGTCAGTAAGGTAGGACTCGAGGTATTGTAGGGAGTGTCCTCTGACTCCATAATGATGTAATTTAAGAAGAAGGTTATGGTGGTTGACAGTATCAAAAGCTTTACGCAGGTCCACAAATAACCCAACAGGGAACTCCTTTTTATCAAGAGCTGTATGAATCGAGTTAAGCATACTAATAAGTGCATCGTTAGTGCTTTTTTTGGGTCTGAAGCCATATTGGCAAGGGCTAAGTATATTGAGTTTGGCTAGATATGAGTAAAGCTGCTTATATATAAGTTTTTCAAAAATTTTTGACAAGTTTGGCAGGATTGATATAGGTCTGTAGTTGTTAACATCTGTGGGGTCACCACATTTGTGGACAGGCGTTACTCTCGCTTTTTTTAGAATACCTGGAAAGGTTTGGAGTTCAAGTGACTTGTTGAAGAGCAAAGCAATAGCAGGGGCTAAAGATCTGGAGGCTTTTTTGTAAATTAAAGTTGGTATCTCCTCAAGGGCACCAGACTTGGTTTTAAGGGAAAGGATTATCTCATTGACGTCAGTGGAGTTAATAGGCTTTAGGTACAGAGACTGTGGATAGTTACCTGTAAGATAGTCCTTAATGTCAGTACTGGAAGATGGAATATCATTTGCAAGGGATGAACCAATGGAAGAGAAGAACCTATTGAACTCAATAGCAGAATCAGAGGCTGAAAGCTGACCATCGTTATTAGACAGGAGAGTCGGTTTGTTATTTAAAGATTTCTTTGATCCCAATATTTGTGAAATTGTGCTCCAAGTTTGTTTAATGTTGCTCTTTATTTGAGTAAATTTATCTTCGTAGTATTTAGTTTTGGCTCGTCTAATTATCTTAGATAGCAATAATGAGTAATTCTTTGAGAATTCTTTGGAGACAATTCCTAACCTATACTTCTTCTCAAGGTCGTGTTTTTTGTTAATGGATTTCAGTATTCCCTTTGTAAGCCAAGGATTGTTAAGCCTTTTGCTTGTGACTTGTTTTGTAAGCCTAGGACAGTGGGTGTTATAAAGGCTAAGAGTTGTTTGTAGAAAAGATTGCACAGCTAGGTTGATGTCCCCTATGTTACCTAACTCGGACTCCCAGTTGACATTATCAGCAGCAGTTATAAAATTGTTTATAGCAGTTTCATTGTGCAGCCTAAAGCTTAACTCCCGTGTTTCTAGAGGTGGTTTGCTAATGTTAGTTAAGAGAAATGTGGGGTAGTGGTCTGTAGTGCTATCGGTGATTATACCTGAAGTAAGCGGAGAGGTTATGTTGGTCCAGATGTGATCTAGAGTCGTGGCAGTGCTATCAGTGATTCTAGTAGGTCTAGTGATTAAGGGTATGAGGAAGCAGGAATTCATACAGTTGAGGAAGCTAACAGCAGTAGGGTGTTCAGGCTCGCAGAGGTCAATATTAAAGTCCCCTGCGATAATTAGGTGGTTTTTGTTCAGTCTGTTATCAAGTATTAGATTTCTAAGGTTTGAGTTGAATACAGACACATCAGTGTTGGGAATTCTATAGACTGCACCCACAGACAGGACAGACTCGGCACCCTTGACTCTGAAGCTGGCGAAGATATACTCCCCATAGCAGTCTCTAGTTCTAATTTCTTTTAAGCATGTTAGTTCTTGGTGGTAGTAAAGAGCAGTGCCACCACCTCTCTGAAGTTGACGACAGTTGTGAATTGCTGAGTAGTTAGGCATGTTAAAGAGTTGAGTAGTATCCTCTTTCAACCATGTTTCAGTAAGTATAATAAAAGAGAATTTGTTGCCAATAGTTTCAATCAAGGCACTAACATCATCGAAGTGTTTACCTAGGGATCTAACGTTCAAATTGATTACAGAGATATTGTGATTATGAGTTAATACATTGTTTACATCATGTGCTGCAAAATATCTGCAATTTAGATCATTAAAGTGATTATTGTCATAGATAGTGGATAAGAGGTTAAGTTCTGGGTCTATTCTTGACTGCATAAAAAAAGCTGATTGTAGAATCAGAAATAAGTAGAAATAAGCTATAAATTAGGGAAAAATATATACACAATACTGTACAAAACAAACACAAAAGGGGCTTACAGGGGTACAATGGAGTAAGGGAGTATGGCTAGGCTAGGCAACCTAGGCAATTAATGAGATTAAAGAAAAAACATGTAAACATGGACTATACAAAACACAAGATATAGAAATACAAAACAAAAAATATAAGCAAGACTAGGCAATACAAAAAAAAAAACAAATTGAGCAAAAATGAAAAAAAAGAAAAAATGAGGTAGATTGCTTACGAGTACTCTCAGGAACACTGTAAGTAACAATTCGTAATTTGAGATGCAGGCAAAGCCAGGGGTACAATGGAGTAAGGGAGCATGGCGAGGCTAGGCAACCTAGGTAATAAATGAAATCAAAGAAAAGTTGAATAATAAACATAGGCAAATTTAAGCTAATGATTAATAACTATAAATAGTTCAGTAATGATTGTATAATTAAAAAGACCTGAAGAACTACTTAATAACTCAATTAAATAATTTCGGTAAATGACTAGGTACGAGTAAGGTAATTTGACTAGGTAAGGTAAGTAAGGTAATGACTAGGTAAGAGTAGGTAATTATAAGAGTATCGTTCTTCCTGTGTAGGAGATCTTGATCATTCCCTAGACTGACCTTGTTGTGTAGCCAAGTAGTCAGCACTACTTCTAGTTTTCATGGGGGCTGGGCCTTACTGATCTCCCCAAATAGATACATCTTTATTCTGACTGACCTTACCCCTGAATAGCACTAGTTTCCCCATAGCAAGCCCACCAATTTTATATAACAGTCACGCTGGTGTTTCTTGTTGTTGGCGTTTTGGTCACACTTGTGTTTCTTGTGATGGGGTTTTGTTCACGCTGGTGTTTCTTTTTGGTGGTGTTTTGGTCACACTGGGGTTTCATGCGATGGTGTTTTGGTCACACTAGTTTTTCTTGTTATTGGTTATGTGGTCACACTGTGTTCTTGTTGATGGTGTTTTGGTCACTTTGGTGTTTATTTTGATGGTGTTTTGGTTACACGTGTGTTTCTTGTGTTGGTGTTTTTGTCACGCTGGTGTTTCTTGTTAATTGTGTTCTGGTCACGCTGATGTTTCTTGTTATTGTGTTTTAGTCACGCTGGTGTTTTTTGTTATTTGTGTTTTGGTCATGCTGGTGTTTCTTGTGATGGTGGTTTGGTCACGCTGGTGTTTTTTTTTTTTTTGAGATATATACAAGAGTTGTTACATTCTTGTACAGCCACTAGTACGCATAGCGTTTCGGGCAAGTCCTTAATCCTATGGTCCCTGGAATACGATCCCCTGCCGCGAAGAATCGTTTTTTCATCCAAGTACACATTTTACTGTTGCGTTAAACAGAGGCTACAGTTAAGGAATTGCGCCCAGTAAATCCTCCCTGGCCAGGATACGAACCCATGACATAGCGCTCGCGGAACGCCAGGCGAGTGTCTTACCACTACACCACGGAGACTGCTTGTTTAGGTTTTGTTTTGGTTGTTTGGAAACAACAAGTTTCTTGTTGTTAGTGCAACCTGTCCTCTTAAAAAGAACATCGCTTTTGGCCGTTTGCCCGTATGGCTGAATTTGGACGTAATTTGAAAATGAAATAAATGAAAATAAATTTGGGAATTTTTTTTCAACAACAGTAAGTTAAGGGTCCTCTGGTAGGTTAGGTGGGCAGGAAATTCTCATAAAGTTTCAAAATGTTATGAAAAACGTTAATTTAAAGTTTCCTCTTATAACCTCTGAGCGTAAGCCGGACGACTCAAATAAAAAACGGAACAGAACGTCACTTTTGTGAGTCGATTTCATTTCAAATTACATGCAAATTTGGCCATAGCGCGCATACGAGCCAAAAGTGACGTTGTTTTTAAGAGGACGGGTTAAGTCTTTAGCAGTCTCCGTGGTGTAGTGGTAAGACACTCGACTGGCGTTCCGCGAGCGCTATGTCATGGGTTCGTATCCTGGCCGGGGAGGATTTACTGGGCGCAAATCCTTAACTGTAGCCTCTGTTTAACGCAACAGTAAAATGTGTACTTCGATGAAAAAAACGATTCTTCGCGGCAGGGGATCGTATTCCAGGGACCATAGGATTAAGGACTTGCCCGAAACGCTACGCGTACTAGTGGCTGTACAAGAATGTAACAACTCTTGTATATATCTCAAAAAAAAAAAAAAAAAAAAAAAAAGTGTTTAGGTCACACTTGAGTTTCTTGTGATAGTGTTTTGATCACACCGGTGTTTAAGGCACCACGGGCTCACCATAGCCCGTGCTACTTGGAAGTTTGTTCCGGGTAGCGAATCTTTAACAACAACAAACCGGTGTTTCTTGTGATGGTGTTTTGATGAAACCGGTGTTTCTTTTGATGGTGTTTTGGTCACACTGGTGTTTCTTGTTGTTGGTGTTTTTTCACGCTGGTGTTTCCTGTTGTTGCTGTTTTGGTCACACTGGTGTTTCTTGTTGTTGGTGTTTTTTCACGCTGGTGTTTCCTGTTGTTGCTGTTTTGGTCACACTGGTGTTTCTTGTTGTTGGTGTTTTTTCACGCTGGTGTTTCCTGTTGTTGCTGTTTTGGTCACACTGGTGTTTCTTGTTGTTGGTGTTTTGGTCACGCTGTTGTTTCTTGTCGTTAGTGTTTTGTCACGCTTTTGTTTCTTGTTGTGGGGGTTTTCTTTTTTGCTTTCACGATTGCAATGTGTACGTCGCCAATGTACATGTGGCAGACGCTTCACGAAACTGTCGGAATTAGCAGAATAGAAAATACGAGAGCAACCGTACAGGGCCGGGGAGCAAGGCCGAGTTAGAGTCCTTGAGGGTCTCTTCTCAGACTAGCCTCACCTGGTCCTGCTCCACGTTGATCGTTGGAATCTCCTCAATGATTTAACACTTTAAGGGACTCCTAGGGTCCTCATCACATTTATAGTTTAGTGAATTAGGCAAATCGGTGTGGAGGCCCCTAGAGCTGAAGGCTTGAGTAATGTTGGCAGTATTCAGAAGTGGTTCAACGAAAACACCGCATAAAGCTTAACAGTAGTTTATTTACTAACTTAACCACTAATACAAAGGGTGCTTGATTTACTTTAGTTTGGCGTCTGAAAGGCTATGGCTGTATTAGCGAGACTCTTGACGTCTGGCTAAACGACTCGTATCCACTCGTGGAGAAACACCTAACTTAACACAGTTGACAGCCAATCATTAACACGGCAACCTAACTGCCGGTATGCAAAGGGATCACAAGAGTTCCAACCGGATACTCGGTAATGATGATATGCAATAAACACAATGGCACTGTCAATGGAACAGGCCATAACATGAACAATAATATGATCACACAATAACTAAATGTGTGGTGTATGTGAAGCTCACATTCACAGACGAGTGAAATGCAGTGATAGCACACAGATAACCGTCGATTCACCTATAACCTGTGACAGGTAGGAGAAGGTGAGAATTGTGGTTGATACCTCAGATTTATTTATTTATTATTTATTTATTTATGCTTATACATAAATTGGGAATGTACATTGGGAATGTGAGGATACATAAAATGGTAATTACAGTCTTGTAAAGCCACTAGCACGCGCAGCGTGTCGGGCAGGTCCTTAATCTAAGAAAATTTTAAGTAGTTAAATACTTGCAAAATTTATATAAAAAAATTATAACAGTTACATGGCAAGAAAAAAAAAAGATGAGAGAAAATTGTAGGTACAGTATATTAAAGCACATAGATTGATTGCAATGACAGCTTGAATGGTAGTTGACAAAAATTGGTGGGCACAATACAGCATATGGCTAGCACATAAAAGAAGACAGCAATGAACACAATTATAAGGTTGTTTGGGTTAAATACATACAAATTAGGAGATTGGGTAACACTAGGGCGCCTGATAGCTGGGTGGACAGTGCTTCAGACTCGTAATCCTAAGGTTCCGGGTTCGATCCCCGGTGGAGGCGGAGACAAATGGGCAAAATGTTTTTTTCACCCCGATGCCCCTGTTACCTAGCAGTAAATAGGTACCTGTGAGTTAGACAGCTGTCACAGGCTACTTCCTGGGGGTGGAGGCCTGGTCGAGGACCGGGCCGCGGGGACACTAAGCCCTGAAATCATCTTGAGATAACCTTGAAATAGGTACAGAGCAAATTTAAAGCTCAGTGTAGGAAACTAAGAAGATGAAATTAGGTACTTTTTCGTTTTGCTTTGAAATAAGGCAAAAGTTTTACAGTTTTTCAATTCACTAGGGAGTGAGTTCCATAGACTAGGTCCCTTAATTTGCATAGAGTGTTTACACAGATTAAGTTTGACCCTGGGGATATCAAAGAGATATTATTTCTGGTGTTGTGATAATGGGTCCTATTACATCTGTCCAGGGAGAGTTTCAGAGCATGGTTTGCACTTAAGAACAGGGTTTTGTAAATGTAGTTGACACAAGTGAATGTGTGGAGGGAGTTAATATTTAGCAAGTTTAGGGATTTGAACAAGGGAGCTGAGTGTTGTCTGAAAGCAGAGTTAGTTATTATTCTGATAGCAGATTTTTGCAGCGTGATGATGGGCTTAAGGTGGTTTGCAGTGGTAGACCCCCATGCACAGATACCATAATTAAGATAGGGGTAGATTAGTGCATAATATAGTGAGAGGAGAGCAGAGTTAGGAACATAATATCTGATTTTGGAGAGTATACCAACTGTCTTAGAGACTTTCTTGGTTATGTGTTGAATGTGGGTGCTGAAGTTGAGTCTCTTGTCTAGGAATAGGCCAAGAAACTTGCCATCATTTTTATTACTGATGTTAATGTTGTCTATCAGTAGCTGAGATCAACACAGACACAATAAAACAATGACAAGATCTTGTACTTACAGATAAGGTACCTTTCCTTACTCACTCACTCACTCGGGCACATTTATGCAAGAACTCGTAGGTGGCCTGACAGCTGGTTTCGCTCGTAGACACGGAGTGTACTCGCAGTAGGGCGTACAGACACACGCACACACTCTTGGCACTGGCGGTGAGTTAGGGTGGTGACATCACGTGGTATAGTGAAGGCGGCGGCGGCTGGCGGCTGCAGGTTATATGGTACCATGCACTACACTGTACACTGTGGTACAGGTACACTGTGGTAAAGTCACACACAGATTACTTAGGCGGCCTTAGTTCACTCTAAGTCACTAACAACGATTTTTGTCACCAGGGGTTACCTGATACCAGTCTGTTTCGCTCTGGAGATTTGTCACTTTAGGCTTCTGAACAATATATTCACACTCGTGATTCTGGGCGAGTGTGGGGTATATCGCAAAGACGCTGAGTTAACTTGACGGTGAGGAATGGACGGTGTTCAGTCTAGTGGCCAATAGACAGAACAGCTACACATCCTCTGTGCAAGAGTTCCCTCACGAGAATACTCTACAAGGGCTGCCGGGTATCTCGTGGCACACAACACAAAAAGAGTTACAATTTGACCAATAGCATTGCAGCAAATGAGCGGGAACCAATCATATTGACCGTTCGATGATCAGTAGCAGGAGTGACGTCATGAACACGTCACGACCACGTCATAGCTGCTATTCTCCATCGCGCCGGTTGAGGTTGACCTCAGGGTCACACTGTCGCCTCGCAGGCGTCCCCTCTACTCTTCTCACGCTGGCCCCAGCCAATGTACTCACTGACCCTTGGTGGCAAGTATGCTTAAATCCCTGTATCTACTTCCTGCCTGGACATACGGCGGCCTCCGTATTATGAAAGTGTTCCGGGTTAAGTGGGCATTCTGGAGACACCCAACATGCCAGGTCACTATCCAGGGTTAACAGAGATAGGACCTTGTGCACAAAGTTCGGTGCACTGTGCACTGCAATGAGGCATTCAAGTCAGCTGTGGGAGAATCTTGAGAGACACTCTCTCACACTTGTGATGGTGTTTTGGTCACACTGTTGTTTCTTGTCGTTGGTGTTTTTGTCACCCTGGTGTTTCTTGTGATGGTGTTTTGATCACCCTGGTGTTTATTCTTATGGTGTTTTGATCACGCTGTTTATTTTTGTTGTTGTATTAAGATCACGCTAGTTTTTGTTGTTGTTGGTGTTTTGATCACGCTGGTGTTTCTTGTTAATTGTGTTTTGGTCACGCTAGTGTTTCTTGTTGTTGGTCTTTGATCACGCTAGTGTTGCTGGTTGTTGGTGTTTTGGTCACGCTGGTGTTTCTTGTTATTTGTGTTTTGGTCACGCTGGTGTTTCTTGTTATTTGTGTTTTGGTCACGCTGATGTTTCTTGTTATGGTGTTTTGGTCCCGCTGGTGATTCTTTTTATATGTATTTGTGTCAAACTGGTGTGTCTTCACGCTGGTGGGACTGACATCAACAAGTGATCCATACAGTGAAGCACAAATACAATACAATACATCAGACAATGGAGAGGTGTGGCAAGTGTTTGGGAGTACTGGGAAAACGTAATGTAGGCGTCAAGTGTTGTATCTGTAACAAAAGATTTCACCAGGGCTGTGCAGAATTATCTCCAGGATGTACAAAAAGGCAAGGAATTTACTGAGTTTGCAAAGATGACAGATTAATGTTGGAGAACATAATTTAACTGTTGAAATACATTCCCGAATCACAGAGATTATCATTCACAGAAAAGCTGCCAGTGATATATGCGGACTGGGAAAAGACAACATTGGATAACGACCAAAACTCAGGAACAGATAGTTTAGAGAACCGCAGCAGTAGTGTGGAGGAAGAGGGTATTGTGGTACAAAATAACAGCAATATTGCAGAGCCAGATAATATAAACGATGAGAGCAACAGTGAGACAGAGTGCATAAATGAAGGAATTGGGACGAAAGACGGAGATAGCTCCAATAAAGAGGTAGACAAGACAGACACAGGTATAAATACCTTGAAAAACGCAAAACCGGAACACATTTGCAAATTCTACGCTAAAGGAATATGCAAATATGGAAAATTAGGAGCAAAATGTAATTTTCTGCATCCTCGAAAATGCAGGAACATGTTGGCGAGGGATACATGCCGTTTTAGAACAGGGTGTAGATACTTCCACCCTAAATTATGTCAATTTTCAATTAGGGACAAAAAATGCTACAATCTTCGGTGTCCGGAATTCCACGTGAGAGGTACACAGCGTTATTGACGGGAAGATCAATATGACACTACTGGAATTTTTTTAGAGGAAGGCAGAAACAGAGTAGTAAATATAAAAGAGAGGAACAGTCAGATGGAACCACTACAGGATTACAGAGGGGAAAGGAGATACCCACAAAACTGGAATTCCATATATCAACAAGCACACAGGTACTACACCACACAACACCCGTCCTACTACCAAAACTGGACGTACCACTTCCAATACAACACACCCTGGACCTGGGTAGAGTGGGGGGAGAACTACCAAAGCCCACCAAAAGTGACACGCAATGTGGGAAATCATTCATATTTGTAAACATACAAGGCTTGAAACCAAAATCAAGAAATCAAGTTAAGTTCATAAATGGCCTCCTAAGAGAATCGAACTCAATATTTGGTGCATTTACAGAAACCCACACAAAAGACCACATGGATAGTAAAGTCTGGATTCCGAATTATAATCTATATAGATGTTACAGAGTAATGTGGAGTCAAGTGGAGGAGTAGGTCTGTATATTAAAGAGGAGCTGGCATGCACAGAGCTCCTGAACTCGTCCAATGAGGTGGTAGAGGTACTTGGAATCAAGGTAGAAAATATGAATATACTTATTATTTTAAAATACAAACCGCCAGATGCAATAGTTGAGGAATTCACTGAACAGATCCACAAAATAGAGAATATCCTTGATAACCTAGCAAACCCAGTACCAGATATCATCTTCTTGGAGACTTCAATCTACCCAGTTTAAAATAGAGAATAGTAAACAATAACATTACAGCAGGAAGTCAACCTGGAAATAACCAACCACTGGTCAGAAAACTACTGAGATTCTGTGACAAATTCTCGCTCAGTCAGCAGATTACAGAACCAACTAGGAATGAAAACACGCTGGACCTGATATTCACTAACAATGAGGAGCTAATCAGAGACATTACTGTCTCAGACACTACGTACTCGGACCACAAGCTCATTGAAGTGCACACTAACATTAATAACGGTATAAGGCCCAAGAGAAACAACAAGCGAGAAGGGCTATTCAATAAATTCAATTTTAATAATAAGAGGATAGTCTGGGAGAAAATAAACAGGGAACTTACAAACATTCAATGGGAAAATGTTCTAAGAAATAAAAATCCTACACAAGGAATAGGAAAACTGACTTCTGAAGCATATGAAGTCTGTCTGAAACATGTTCCTTTGAGGAAAGCCAGAAAGAGGTCCAATGTAGAAAGAGAACGCAGACGACATTACAAAAGTAGGAAGAAATTAATGGAAATGCTTAAGCAGACACGACTCTCCATACAGAGAAGAAATAATTTAAACAGGGAGATTGAAGAAATCGAATAGAGACTGAAGCATTCCTATCAGACTGAAGAAAGGCAACTAGAACAGAAAGCTATTCAAGAAATAAAGAAAAACCCAAAATATTTCTTCACACATGCTAAATCAAAAGCGAAAACCACTGCCAGTATTGGACCTATTCGTATTAGTGAAGGTTCATACACTGAGGATGACAAAGAAATTAGTGAAATTCTAAAAAAGCAGTATGAGGACATGCTTAGCACTCCGATACACAGCACGAAAGTGGAAGATTCGGACAATTTCTTTATGAATGATACTCAAACACCTGTAAATATAACTGATATCAACACGAGCGTGGCAGACTTTGAAAGAGAAATTGACAATATGCCCATGCACTCAGCCCCGGGTCATGACTCATGGAATTCAATATTTATAAGGAAATGCAAAGTGCCAGTAGCACAGGCACTCAGGTGTGCCTGTGCCTCAGGTGTGGAGGAAGAGCTTGGACACAGGGGAGATACCAGGTGCGCTTAAAGCAGCAGACATTGCCCCTCTACACAAGGGTGGTAGCAAAGCATTGGCAAAGAATTAT
The DNA here is from genome assembly GCF_040958095.1 of Procambarus clarkii. Taxonomy (NCBI): domain Eukaryota; kingdom Metazoa; phylum Arthropoda; class Malacostraca; order Decapoda; family Cambaridae; genus Procambarus; species Procambarus clarkii. Next base: position 7,827,656 of record NC_091155.1, read on the forward strand.
AGACCAGTTGCACTAACGTCCCACATAATAAAAGTATTTGAGAGAGTGATGAGGAGTCAGGTCACTAGATTCATGGAAACCAATGACCTCCATGTTATAAAAATAAATGGTGGGCTTGCTATGGGGAATTGGTACTATTAAGGGGTAAGGGTAGTTAGAAAACAGAGTTATCAAATAGGGGAGAGTTAAAAGGCCCGGCCCCCAAAATAAATTATCCACAGTAATAATACTTGCTACTAGACCATGTCAGTCTAAGGGTTGATCAGTACACTCCCACACAGGAAGAAGGGATACTCTGTTCTAAGGTACTTATTTATTAACCCCTTAACAAATGATTAAAGTATTAGTAAACATAGTTGGTGCCTATGTTATTATTTAATAATCAACCCCCAGCTCAATCTTTAAATGCTCTTTGAGAAACAAGAATAGTCTTACGTCTGGCAGGGAAGATACAAACAATTGCCACTCGTGATGCGCTCAACTGTACTATAAGAAAGTTTAATAGCTCACTTTTGACCTCTGGTTTCCACTGAGGAACCCAGGGTCATAACACTCCACAATCCAGGCCAACATGGATTTAGAGCAGGAAGATCATGCTTCTCACAGCTACTTGACCACTATGACAAAATCACTGAGGCATTAGAGGAAAAACATAATGCAGATGTCGTATACACAGATTTTGCAAAGGCATTCGACAAATGTGACCATGGAGTGATTGCACACAAAATGAGGTTAATGGGTATAACTGGTAAAGTAGGACGCTGGATACTCAATTTCCTGTCGAACAGAACACAAAGAGTAACAGTAAATCAAGTAAAATCGAGTCCGAGCGCAGTTAAAAGCTCTGTACCTCAAGGTACAGTCCTTGCACCACTGCTGTTCCTTATTCTCATATCAGATATTGACAAAAACACAAGTCACAGCTTCGTGTCATCTTTTGCAGATGATACAAAAATCAGCATGAAAATTACCTCTGCTGAAGACATTGATAAACTACAAACAGATATTAACAAAGTCTTCGATTGGGCAGCAGAAAATAACATGATGTTTAACGGTGATAAATTCCAGGTACTCAGATACGGCAAAAATGAGGATCTCAAACATAATACAGGGTACAAAACACAATCGAATCTGCCCATAGTAGGAAAACAGTATGTCAAGGATTTGGGAATAATGATATCCGACGACCTAACGTTTAGGGAGCATAACCAAGCAAGTATTGCGTCAGCCAGAAAAATGATAGGATGGATTACGAGAACCTTCAAGTCCAGGGATCCCATCACAATTGTTGTACTTTTCAAATCACTTGTGTTGTCCTGTCTTGAGTACTGCTCAGTACTCACTGTCCCCTTCAGAGCAGGAGAGATTGCTGAAATTGAGGGAATACAGAAAACATATACGGCACGCATAGACGAGATAAAGTACCTAAATTATTGGGATCGTCTCAAAGCTCTCCAAATGTACTCACTAGAAAGGAGACGAGAGAGATACCAAATAATATACACATGGAAAATACTGGAGGGACAGGTCCCAAATCTGCACAGTAAAATAACAACGTACTGGAGTGACCGACATGGAAGAAAATGCAAAATAGAACCAATGAAGAGCAGAGGTGCCATGGACACAATCAGAGAACACTGTATGAACATCAGAGGTCCACGGTTGTTCAACGTCCTACCAGCGAGCATCAGAAATATTACAGGAACAACCGTGGACATCTTCAAGAGGAAACTAGATTGTTTCCTTCAAGGAGTGCCGGACCAACCGGGCTGTGGTGGGTATATGGGCCTGCGGGCCGCTCCAAGCAACAGCCTGGTGGACCAAACTCTCACAAGTCACGTCTGGCCTCGGGCCGGGCTTGAGGAGTAGAAGAACTCCCAGAACCCCATCAACCAGGTATCAACCAGGTGTTTCTGGTGATGGTGTCTGCATCACGCTGGTGATTCTTGTGATGGTGTTTTGGTCACGCTGGAGTTTCTTATTTTTTGGTGTTTTGGTCACACTGGTGTTTCTTGAAACACATGCATGACCAAAACAACATAAACAAGAAACACCAGCGAGACAAAAACACCAACAAGAAAAAACACCAGCTTGACCAAAACATTAACAACAAGAAAAACGAGCGTGTCAAAAACACCAACAAGAAAAAGCACCAGCGTGACAAAAACACTAAAAACAAGATAAACTAGCATGACCAAAACACCTGCGTGTCCAAAACACCAAAAACAAGAAACACCAGCGTGACCAAAACACCATCAACAAGAAACACCAGCGTGACCAAAACACCATCAACAAGAAACACCAGCGTGACCAAAACACCATCAACAAGAAACACCAGCGTGACCAAAACACCATCAACAAGAAACTCCAGCGTGACCAAAACAATAACAAAAAGAAACTCCAGCGTGACCAAAACACCATCAACAAGAAACTCCAGCGTGACCAAAACACCATCAACAAGAAACACCAGCGTGACCAAAACACCATCAACAAGAAACACCAGCGTGACCAAAACACCATCAACAAGAAACACCAGCTCTTGTCTCCTCGTCGTCCCCACCATCCCCCACACCTGATAATGATAATGATAATGATAATGATAATTTTTATTTAGGTAAGGTACATACATAAAGAGATTTTACAAGGTTTGTTGGCTTTATAGATAGAGCTAGTACATACAATGCCTAAAGCCACTATTACGCAAAGCGTTTCGGGCAGGAAAAACATTAATGACTAAAGCTTAAAACTAATGGGTAAAAAGAAAAGATGTGATGAGTACATATAAAAAATAGAGGTAAAAGAGGGGGGAACATTGTTAAAAAAGCAGCACAAATACAATTACAAATTATTACAGAAAATTACATTCAAACAGAGTTGATTTGAAAAACAAAAGAACAAGAGAAATACATGGGTTGACAACAGAGGGGTAAGGTGGGTTACATGGAATTTATTAGGTATAGCTTCGTTTTTAACTTAAACTGGTTGAGAGAGGTACTGTCTTTAACATGGTTGGGAAGGTCATTCCACATTCTGGGCCCCTTGATTTGTAGAGCATTTCTGGTTTGATTAAGTCGTACTCTAGGAATATCAAAACTGTATTTATTTCTGGTGTGGTGCTCATGGGTTCTGTTACAACCTTCTATGAAGCTTTTGAGATCAGGATTGGCATTATAGTTTAGCGTTTTATATATGTATAATACACATGAGAGAATGTGCAGTGACTTAATGTCTAACATATTCAGAGATTTGAGTAGGGGTACCGAGTGATGTCTGGGGCCAGAATTGGATATTGTCCTAATAGCAGCTTTGTGTTGAGTAATTAGAGGACGTAAGTGATTTTGGGTAGTAGAGCCCCAAGCACAAATACCATAGTTGAGATATGGATAGATAAGGGAGTAATAGAGTCACCAGGGCAGGGCGTGGTACATAATATCTGATCTTAGAAAGAATGCCCACAGTTTTTGAAACTTTTTTTGATATGTTTAGAATGTGTCCCTGGAAATTCAGCTTGTGGTCAATGAGAATGCCAAGGAATTTGCCATCTAATTTGTTACAAATTTGGGTATTGTTTATTTTGAGATTTATTTGATTAGAGGATTTATTGCCAAACAGAATATAGAAAGTTTTGTCAATGTTAAGGGTGAGTTTGTTGGCAGTTAGGTGGCAGTTTGTTGGCAGTTGGCAGTTGGCAGGCACCTGTCCCCTCTTTCACTCTCCACCATTCCCTACTCTCTCGTCTGATGTATTCCCATATGATCTGATGTTCCTATCAGATAATTGGGAACATGAAATGATCTGAAGTTCCCCATCACTGAAATAAAAAAAACAGTTAAAAAATGGAAATGAAAAAAGAATAAAAAAATAAACAAGTAAACTATACTTATGAAATGGACGGAATGGTTAACAACACAGCTTAATTCCAAAGCAATGTCACACAAAATAATTAAATAAAAATGAAAATGAATCGATATCTATGAAATTTCAATTTATCAATGAAATCAGAAACATTGAAATGGAATTGTTACCTATTTAGTATAGCGTGTGTTGGTCGTACGTGCAACAGGTGGCGCTGTTTTTCAAAAAAACATGTTTTTACCAGTCACAGGTGTCGTATATTTACTTATATTTACGAATTGAACGGTATGGTAAACTACACAGCTCAATTCCAAAGCAATGTCACACAAAATAATTAAATAAAAATGAAAATAAATCAAAATCTATGAAAATCCAATTTATTAATGCAATCGGAAACAGTGAAATGGAATCGTAACATATTTAGTATAGCGTGTGTTGTATTATGTGCAAAAGATGGCCCTTTAAAAAAAAAAAAAAAAGATGTTTTTTACCTGTCACAGGTGTGACATCTATATAATAGGTATACAAAAACATGCGCATTTTCGAATGGAATGTTGTGTCAAAATTTTGAAGCAATCGGTGAAGAACTTTCGAAGATTACAGCGCGTGTTGCTCCATCACATGCCATTGTTTAAAAAAAAAAGCATGTTTTTTCCTGTCAAAGGTGAGGCATGAATATAGTAGATATATTAAAACACGCGCCTATTCGAATGCAACGTTGTGTCAAAGTTTCAAAGCAATCCGTAAAGAGGTTTTGAAGGGTCCCTCACATGAAAAACACAGTTTAAAAAAAAATGTTTTTTTTTCCCATCACAGACATGACATCTATATCGTATGTATATAAAAACCCGTTCGGATGCGAATGGAATGTTGTGTGAAAATTCCAAAGCACTCGATGAAGAATTTTCGGAGATTAGCGATTTTGAACAAACGAACATTTACATTTTTATTTATATATATATATAAATATATAATATATATACCTATATCTATCTATCTATCTATCTATTTTTCTATCTATCATCTTCGTTATTTCAAGGTGAAGAAAAAATATATATATAATATATATATATATATATATATATATATATATATATATATATATATATATATATATATATATATATATATATATATATATATATATATATATATGTTATACTCAAAATTCTGTCAGTTGAAATGTAACCAATCACAGGCAAGTAGGCCTCTGACGATACATGCTACACAAAGGTATGACATGGTCTTTGATACTTATGTTCCAACGATGGGGAAACAATGCAATATTTTCATCAATCATGGTGTACAGACCTAAGAGAATGTCTCCAGGAAAATGAATAATGTCAACAACTAAACATGTTATAGACAATGTGACATCATTGAACTTGAGTGGGAGGTCAATTTCACCCTGAACTTTTACTTTATTTCCTAAAATACCACTTAGAAAAGGTATGTGTGACTGTTTTAAAATAGTAGGGTGCATACTTTCAATGTCTCTAAGAGCTGAGGGCTTGACAATATTAATTTTTGCACCTGAGTCAAGAAAAACTTTTAAAACTCTACCATGTACAATGGCTGATACAAGGGGACCATCACTTGAGACTGGACAAGTTACTACTTTTGACTTATGTTGTCTGGGATATCTGCGTCTTGTTTGTGTCAAATTTACTGTGGATCCGTCAACATCTACAACTGGTCTAGAGTCAGTGTCCTCCTCTGTCAAGTGTCCAAATCTATTTTGGGTAGCTACTGAATACACAGGGAGGGCACTAGGATTGGCTAGCTTGAATTGGTTAGCGGATGGCCTTGGGGGTTTCCCGACGACATGGAGTGAACATTCTGAGCTCCAGCATTCTGTGACTGAGCATTATAATTTGAAGTTGCATTATAGCTGGGCTGGGAGTTGTAATTACGAGAGTTCTGATAATGTCTTGGACGCTGTGAGCCTCGCCAAGACTGACCATGGGAGTTACGAGGTGGAGATGTCCTTTGCCTAGCTCTACAATCCGCAGTGTGGTGACCAACTTGTTTATGGTACGTGCAATATGGAAGCCTAGAATGATTAGATTGATGAGGGGGCCGAGAGAATTGTCTAGGAGGTGATGATCTAGGGGCGGACCAACAATCCCTTGCGAGGTGGTTACTCTTACCACAATGCCAACATGAGGGAGTGGATGGTTGTGGACTATGGCGTTTCGGCATTTTATGAGGCGGCGAATTTGACTGGGGGCTACGAGCATGGGTACGCTTCTGCGACCAAGAGTTTTGAGAATTTGTGGGAGGATGCTGAGAGCTTGTGACTACATTTACAGCATCAGAGGGTGGCAACAGTTGAGCACTTCGGGGAGCTAGTTTATCTGCGGCATTGTTAATAGCCTCAAATACTTCACCAATTTCATGTTTAACACCAAAATTTTGTTGCTCAACGATTGGTTTTGTATGCTCGGGGGCAAAATGCATTAAAGTACCAAATGCTATCATTTTGGCCATAGCCTCAGGGGACAGATTATTGTCTTTATCTAACCAAGTCGAATTATTCATAGCAGAAACTAAGGCATACAGATACTGATCGAGACGGCTAGTAAACGCATTAAACGATTCACCAGGCTGCATGGTGGCATTGGCAATTTTCTTGACTAACCTATATGGGTCAAGGTCTCCTTTATTAACAAAGCGACGGCGAAAGAAATCCTTAAATTCAGGCCAAGACTGGAGGCTAACAATGGCTTTCTCATCAACAACAAAACGTGCATCACCTTTGGTTGTGTCCACGGCTGACCGTGCAATTGCTAAGTATTCGGCATCAGTAGGCTTAGAAAAACGTGCAACTGTTTTCGCTTCAACCTTACTAAACCATGACTCTAATAAGCGGGATTCCCCAGCAAAAAGAGGAATAGCCATTTCCTGAGCTGATCTCTGGCCATTGGGACGAGCAACTGTTCCCATTGATTCTGAAGGGGTTTCAACAGTGGTAGGCATTGTCACAGCCGTGGAAGTAATATTTGAACGCAGATTATAATTAAGTGCACCTGGCATCAGAAATAGTATACACAAAAATAAACACAAAAAAATATCAACTTGGCTAAAGTAAAAATGGCAGAAATAAAATTATTAAATTGGGCTAGGCAAGAAAATAATTAAGAACAAGCAATTGTAAACTAAATTTAGCAATCTTTCATTAAAAAAATGACTGGAATTAGATGTATGTAAATTAATTAAACCAGACTAAGCACAGCAATTGAGAATATAAAAACTGGAAGTGCAATTGCAAAATTTAATTAAAAAGATTCAACACAACAAGTGGCAATGCAAGAAATAAGTATGTAGCACATAAACTGGACACAGGAATGCTATGGTAAAAAAAAATTATAATATGCAATGTTGAAGGAATAAATTTAAATTTTAGGCCTGGAGGAATTAAAAAAAAATTATATTGCACAAATCCTTAACTGCTACTAAAACAAGGATTTCTTACTTCACTGGAATTTGAATTTACCAATAACACTCTAGGAGAACAATTAAAATTCAATGAAATTACTGTAAGAAGCAGGAATGTTTAAATCACACAGGAAAACTGTGGGGAGTGCAGTACTGAACCAGCTCCAATATTTAACAAGTCACTGAATGGTTAATTCACAGGATATTATGGGAATTATTACATAAGTCACTTTTTAACACTTGGCACGTTGTTCTCAACTAGCAATTACTTATCTCAGGGTTGTAATTTATGAGGATCACCAGTAGCCAAAGTAGGAGAAGCGTCGTGAAGATCTGAAGAGGCCCATGTGAGGCGTGTTTACAAACTGGATGCGATGGCAGCGCTCCTGGCGGCGGTGGCGTGAGACTCAGGGACCCCACACTGTTCACGCTAGAAGCACGAAGATAAATTCTGACGACGACAATATTGCGACGATGGAATAACCAGTTGATACTTGCGACGATGGCTGACGACGATTGCAGTAGCTTGCACCCTCACGAAGCTTGATACTGTCAGCTTGGGTGGCGGTGGTGGTGGTGGTGGGTGCACTAGGTGGTTCCCACGTGGTGGCGCGAGGTTCAAAAATGGCTGGCGCGGGAAGCTTCCTTCCTCCTCACTGATGAGTGCCCGTTCTCACAGGAAAATATTGATCCTTACTTCTGAAACGTTGGCCTGGAGTAGTGGTTGATGGCAGGACCCCGGTCTGGCACAATATTTGATGCGTGGGTGGCAGGATGGCGGCTTATGGCGGTGGCGGTGGCGGCTGGAACACGAGGCGATGCTGGGTACTTGAACTTTTCTTTCCAGAAAAAAAATTTCTGGATCCCACTGCTGCTACCAGTATTCGTTTGCCTTGTTCGGGTAGAAGGTAGACACAGTAGTCGCTTCTGTATATATTTATTGACTGAGATTGCAAGGTATATATCTGCCTAGCCGAGGTCCTTCTACTCTGAGCCTGTGAGGATAACTGCGGCTGCTGGGAGCATGCTTGATGCTCCTCTGTCTGGCATGACGTCAGAGGCCTACTTGCCTGTGATTGGTTACATTTCAACTGACAGAATTTTGAGTATAACATATATATATATATATATATATATATATATATATATATATATATATATATATATATATATATATATATATATATTGTGACGATAATCTCCTTCAAGAGATTGAGCCTGCTCTTCCCTCCACAATTACGTCGTTGTGGTTATATAAAACGACTATGGAAGACATGTCCAACAATGACAACAACACCAGCAAGGCTTGCCAGGGTGAGCAAAACGTATGCAGCCAGCCACCTGTTCGGACCCAAACCACCAAACTACATGTTGATCGCTGCCGGCTCCGCTGATTGGTCGCCGGTCTGGCTGCACCTGCACTCGCCCCCCATACTACTTGATGTCTGGGGTCGCCCCAACCTCGGACTTCAGAATATTCAGTGCTCTCGTTGTCACCACTCCTCCCGGCTAGACGCTAGCGTGTACTGAGAGAAGTGGTGGCTTAAAGCCAATATTCCAGCTCCTCCCATTTACTTTGTATTGCACTTCTTGTTATTTTGCCTTAACGTAACTTTTCATTGTGTCATCTAATTATTCTTATTATTTTGATTGATTTTATTATAAGAATTTGTTTGTCCATTTTTTCATGTTTTGATTTAATTAACGTAATTAAAATTTCATTGTTAAAGTTTACTTGTGTTTTGTGTGTCTTCTCCTTACCTTACCACAGACGAAGTTCCAGTTTTTTCTATTTTTTTTTTATAACTATGTGACGAGGCCATACCCCTAGCCTTAAACAGCCGAACACCAACGCGTTACCGTCACAAGTTATATGGGGGCCTGTCCTAGGAGCTTCACTCAGGTACTGGTGCCAAGTGGTAATTTATGGTAAGCGTATTTAACTTTGTTAACGTAGCTTTACTATTTTTCATATTCAATTTCATTTTTATAAGGTGCGGTGTATTGTGCATTACGAGAGTAACATATAGTGAAGGTGAGACAACTTTGAATTACGTGGTGACTGTAGGCCGCAGTCATACTCTTAATTGGTCATCTCTCCCTCCTTGTTATTACTCGTATTTACCATCTATGTCCCTTGAATATTTCTCATTCTGACAGATCATCATATTGGTACCCTGGTACTGTGGTCTGCCCCGGGTCAAGAGTACCCAATCTTCTGCAATCTGACTGTAGGAGGACAAAGAGGGCCATAGTTCCTCTAGCTCGAACTTTAGTTGCTGAATTGGGACCTCAGCAGCAGTTCTCGTCACAAGTTGACACCTCGCACCCCTACACGTCAGTCAGAGATGATGATACATACAACGGTAGGGAATTAGCTTATTTTTTCAGAGCACAAAAGTTCGCTAATTCTGTAAGTATCATATTAAATTCAGTAGGAAAAACTTGCTTTATGTCCTATAGAGACTCGGCAAGGTATGCCTACATCCTTGGACTACCAATTTTACTTTTGAAGCATTTAACTGTTTCATTTGTTTTCGAAACTTTGTTTCATTTGTTAGTAGGATTTTCTTGCCCTTATTCTCTTACATGAGTACCGGGTACAAGATTTCCTGCGCCCTTGATTTAATTTAATCATTTAATATCTTTCACTTAACGTTAATTGTTAAAGATCACACAGGATAGGTACCAGTTGCCACGTTGTCCTGTTTCTTACATTTCACTATTGAATATTCGTGTACCTTTATTTGCTAATTTCACCATGTTTCGTCTCCAAACTTTCCGTGCAAATCCAGCAGGTGAAATAGGGACTTTAAGTCGTGCCAAGAGGACTGAATTACAAACTCTTGCACATGAGTATCAACTAGAAGTTCCCTACCAAGCCAACAAAAATGACCTACACAACCTGTTGCTGGATTACTATTTAGAGCAAGGTAAGATAGACTCTGAAACTCATGAAACTTACTATATTGCAGATAAACCTGACTTGGCAACGCTGAAACTCAAACTAGAACTGGCAAAGATTGAAGAACGAACAGCTACCATACGGAGGGAAGAACAAGAACGCGAGGTCGCATTACTCCGTGAACGTGAACGAGTACAGCTTGAAGCACTCCAGGAGCGGGAACGCGTACAGCTTGAAACCAAACAACGCGAGTTGGAAATGCAACGTGAACATGACAAGCAACAAGCAACTCTGGCTCTAGAGTGTCGTCAACGTGAAATCGCCTTGGAAACTTCCCACTTCACTCAACGCCAACAAGCTACTGCCAATCTTCCCGTCAGTTTTAATATATCACATGCAAGTAAGTTAATGCCATCCTTTGTAGAAGCAGAAGTTGATGTGTTTTTCACCACCTTTGAAACCCTTGCTAATCAACTCAGTTGGCCTGTCGACCAATGGGCCACACTTCTCAGAGTCCATCTTACAGGTAGAGCTGCAGTCACACTCAGTACTTTGGCGTCTGAGAATGACTACTACACTCTGAAACAAGCAGTGTTGGACGCCTACCTACTTTCCACAGAAAGTTATAGAAGGAAATTCCGTGACCACCTGAAGGCAAGTACCACTACCTTCCTCGAGTTTGCTAACACGAAACGGAGGTATTTCATGAAATGGCTGGAAGCAGCACATGTCTCTACTTTTACAGAACTCGTCAACCTGATGCTTGTTGAAGAATTCTTGAGACGTGTGCCACCTCCTGTCCGCCTCTACTTAGCAGATAAAGAAGAAACCGACTACCTGAAGTGTGCTAAGTCGGCTGACACTTACAGCCTCATCCACCGGCTGACACCTGAACCATCCTCCAGTAAGAAGTCGTGGTACAGTTACGAGAAGGTGAGCCCCGATCAAGCTGGTTCACAACTGTACTGCAAGTATTGTAGACTCTATGGACATACCATAGACAAGTGTGGTAAGTCTCAATACAAGGGAACCACTGACCAACAACGACCCAAACCAACTCCTCCTAAGTCCGGTAAGCCTGTGATGAATGTTGGTGTTGATGTTAATGATCTTTCTCTTTTCAGTAACCACCTGTATACTGGAACTGTCTCTGCCAACGGTTCAAATCTGGAGGGACGTTTCAAATTGAAGATCTTGAGGGACACAGCGGCTCTACAATCGATCATCTTGAAGTCGGCTGTGCCCAACATCGTCTACACCGGGGAAACAGTCTTCATCACTGACCTCACTGCTACCACTCCATACCCTCTCGCCAGAGTCCACCTGGATTGTCCCTACGTGAACGGGGAAGTCCAAGTCGCCGTCAGGGAAAAGCCTTTTCCCATGCCTGGAGTGCAACTTCTCCTAGGCAACGACTTGGCAGAAGACCTGCAACCGACCAACCTGATCGTCATGGACAAACCCCAGGTGTGTAACTCTGTGCCAATAAATCCTATTCTTGAGTATGTTCCAGCAGAGGTTCAAGAGAGTGATGAAGTTTCTCCTCCGGTTCTCGTGACCACCCGTGCACAAGCCGCACGTCCACAGCCAGCTGACTCTACTGCTACCGCTGTCCCTCAAGACCCTCAGAAACTACCCCCGCATCTGACCAAGTTGGAGTTCCGTAAGTTGCAGAGGGAAGATCTTACTTTAACACCATTGTTTTTCCAGGCTGAGACTCAACCCGACAGTATTCCTGGGTTCTTCCTAGAGAACGACTTGCTCTACCGCAGATATAGACCCAGTAAACTGAAGGAGGAGGACGATTGGGCCAACATCGAACAACTAGTGATTCCCACCAGCCTGCGGCCCACTATTCTACACCTGGCCCACGGAGCATTCTCCCACTACGGCTTCAACAAGACTTACCATGGGATTCGTCAAGACTACTACTGGCCAGGTATGGTAAACAACGTCAAACAGTACGTAAAACAGTGTCATACATGTCAGATGGCAGGCAAACCGAACGTCTCCATTCCCAGAGCACCACTGATTCCCATACAGGTGCCTGCGGAACCTTTCCACAGACTCATAATAGACTGTGTTGGTCCTTTACCTCGGACCAGTTCAGGTAACGCCTACATCCTAACCATCCTGTGTCCTACCACCAGATTTCCCATAGCAGTTCCAGTGAAGAATATCACGGCTGCTACGGTTATCAAACATCTATTGAAGATCTTCACTCAATACGGATTTCCCAGGGAGATTCAAAGTGACTGTGGCACCAACTTCACCAGTGATCTCTTCAAAAGGACACTGGAGGAGTTCAACATCAAACAGGTATTGTCCAGCCCCTATCATCCTGCTTCACAGGGTTCTCTTGAACGTAGTCATCAGACCATCAAAGCACTCTTGAAAAAGTTTTGTAGTGAAACCTCAAAGGATTGGGATAAGCAGATTGACCTAATAATGTGTATTTTCAGAAGTCTCCCCAATGAGTCCCTAGGAGTATCTCCTTATGAGATGCTCTACGGCCGTAAGTGCCGTACTCCCCTTAAGGCTTTCAAAGACTCTCTCAGAGATGCCACCTTCAGTGAGCATCAGAATGTGCCCCAGTTTCTTCAAAACCTTCAACACATTCTAGAGAGAGTCCACCGCTTTGCCCATGATAATCTATTGAAAGCCCAGGTGAGAATGAAGACTCATTACGACCAGACCAGCAAAGTAAGAAAATTCAAGCCGGGAGACTTCGTCCTTGCCTATTTTCCTATCCCAGGTTCACCATTACAAAACAAATTTTCAGGACCCTACTGCGTCAAAGAGTGCAGAAGCAACAACACTTACGTCATAGAGACTCCAGATAGGCGGCGGAAGACCCAGCTGTGCCACGTCAACCTCCTGAAGCAATATAATGGTACTCCTCCCACTGTCTTGACTAACTATTCCACATTCACAGAACCCTACATCCACAGTGAGACCTTCCCAGCTTCTTCTCCCGAAAGCACTGACAAGGAGTCGGCGCTTTCTAATTCCGAAATCCTTAATGATCTTCCCAAATGCTTTCAGGATAATAATCGTGCTCCTATGCCCTCTTCTAATTCCACTCTCACCTCGTCAGATAAGCCCTTCATCCTCCATGTCGACGCCAATGGTACCGACGATGGTGGTGTCGTGATGCAGCAACGAGGCGAGAAGAATACACCTGTCAGCGACTACTGCTACAAGGAACGACGGAACAATTGGCAAGGAGCTACTCTTCCTCATCCTGAAGCTTCAGCACTTCACTCCACCCCTGAAAAGTGCTCGGTCCACCATCAACACGGACCACACCACCCTACACCTCCTGCAGCACGCCCCCTTCTCATCTCAACGTCTTCTACTATGGGCTTGCTAACTGCAGAAATTCAACCTGGAGACACGCTATACCAAGAGTCTGACAACATCTTAGCCCCTGATCTCTCCAGAGTTTATGAAGTAGAAGCGACTCCATCCATTACTCCACCACATAACGACGTACTTCTTCCAGAACCGCAGGCTTCGGGGGAGAGTTGTGACGATAATCTCCTTCAAGAGATTGAGCCTGCTCTTCCCTCCACAATTACGTCGTTGTGGTTATATAAAACGACTATGGAAGACATGTCCAACAATGACAACAACACCAGCAAGGCTTGCCAGGGTGAGCAAAACGTATGCAGCCAGCCACCTGTTCGGACCCACACCACCAAACTACATGTTGATCGCTGCCGGCTCCGCTGATTGGTCGCCGGTCTGGCTGCACCTGCACTCGCCCCCCATACTACTTGATGTCTGGGGTCGCCCCAACCTCGGACTTCAGAATATTCAGTGCTCTCGTTGTCACCACTCCTCCCGGCTAGACGCTAGCGTGTACTGAGAGAAGTGGTGGCTTAAAGCCAATATTCCAGCTCCTCCCATTTACTTTGTATTGCACTTCTTGTTATTTTGCCTTAACGTAACTTTTCATTGTGTCATCTAATTATTCTTATTATTTTGATTGATTTTATTATAAGAATTTGTTTGTCCATTTTTTCATGTTTTGATTTAATTAACGTAATTAAAATTTCATTGTTAAAGTTTACTTGTGTTTTGTGTGTCTTCTCCTTACCTTACCACAGACGAAGTTCCAGTTTTTTCTATTTTTTTTTTATAACTATGTGACGAGGCCATACCCCTAGCCTTAAACAGCCGAACACCAACGCGTTACCGTCACAATATATATATATATGATGCCCCGGAAAACATTCAAGAGTGGCATAATGTCCTTCTGTTTGGCAATGTATGCCTCACCGTCCCTCCAAGGAGGGACAAATCACTTGCTTCCTCGGTCCTGAGGGCGATAAATGAATACCCAAGGGGGGACAACCTAGTTCGCCTGCCTCTGCGAGCAAAACACATCCACCGCAGAAATGGTAACAACAACATACCGGAAACGTACAAAATCAGAGCACAAATCACCAAGAAAATTGAAGAGGGAAATACCGCAAGAGCTATTAGAGTCCTCACCAGTGACGAGAAAATTGCTCCTCGAAACTCAGCCACAGCACGGGCCCTGCAAAGCAAGCACCCACTCAGAACCCCTCAAGGCGACAACATCGTTCCGCCATCAGCTGACACCATTTTAGACCCATTAATTGTTGGTGAATCTGAGGTCTACAAAGCACCCCTTTCTTTTCCACCTGGGTCAGCAGGCGGCTTTACAGGGTTAAAACCTCAACACATCAAGCAAATGTTAAATCCTGCGGTTGGTGATGCTGCATAAGATCTTCTTATGGAACTCACAAGGTTCGTCAACACGTGCCTGGCTGGTGAGATACCTGAGGCCATTAGGCCTCTCTTTTTTGGTGCCTCCCTCTGTGCTCTCAAAAAGAAGGACGAAGGAATCAGGCCAATCGCTGTTGGCAACACTCTCCGACGCCTGATTGCCAAGGCTGCTACGAGGGTTGTCAGCCAGCAAGCGGCTGAATTGCTGAAACCAATCCAGCTAGGATTTGGAATCCCCCAAGGCTGTGAAGCGGCTGCCCATGCAGCACGAGCATACATCACCAACATTTCTGATGAAAAGGCCCTGCTCAAACTGGATTTTAAGAATGCCTTCAACATGGTCAGAATGTAACACCCATGACCTCCCCCCCCCCTTAGAGTTCACACCCAGGGAAGCCTTCTCCAAGAGGTCAGCCCAGATGACCTCCGGATTATCTTGTATGTTGATTAAAAAAATTCCTGGGTTAGTCTTAGTCAGCATAGTTTCAAGTATGTAATATTTCATGATACTCTTGTCAAACATTGCAATGGAATTAGACTCCAGATTCTTATGTGTAAACATCCATGGATCTCCCCCTTTTGGCCAGGTCAGAGGTCAGCCACACATGTAATTAATAACTCCTCTCTTGAAGAATGTATGGTGAATGTCAAACAAGTTTAATGAAAATTCTTGAGTGTTTGTACACGTGTGGCCGATCTTTTACATTCTTGGAGTAGGTAGCAACAGAAAGTCTCCCCCTCCCCCCTGTTGAGTTGCATATAAAGGTCCTGTAGAGACTTAGTGAGAGAGAGTGCGTACACCGGGATCGAGAGCGGGTCTGTGAAGAACATCTCAGCCAGGGAGAGACAGAGGTCTTAAGGTAATGTGTGTGATCTCTGAGGTTTTGTTCCATGTCCAAATTTCTTAACTTTTCGCCAGTGTTAGAGTAGGATTTATAAGTGGTGATTGACATAATTTTGGTCTCAATAAACTCATGTTAAATTTCCCGTCTGTGTCAATTGTTGAATCCTCTTAGCCTTTTGGATATAGTGGCTGACAAGCGTTTTCATAATTAATGACAGTCATAGAAAGTACTCTCCAAGTCAAGCAATGTTTCTTGCCTCGTTGCTTGGTATAGTCTCAATGGTCAAAGGCAGATGGTGGAAGCGTATTTAATCCTGTGTTAGCATTTCCTTGTTGGCAGTGTACCTTTTAGTTCCGGTGTAACCATCATATGTCAGCTCATAACAGTGTTACCAAGTGCAACCGATGGGGAAGTGTTACTCAGGATAAATAGTGTTTACATTATTAGTTTAGTATCCATTATAGTGGTGTTACATTTTTAGAGCGGTGTTACAAGAAGAGATGCAGTACTTTGTGCCGTACATCGCCATTTCCGGCCCCTCTACCCGTTCATACTATCGTGCTACAGTGGTGAGTCAAAACTGCTCTTTGGTGAACATGAAATCAGATCATGTGAAGGTGTTCAGCAAGGTGATCCTCTTGCTCCCCTTCTTTTGTGCCTAGTCTTAAAAGAAATCACCGAAAGCTTGTCCAGCGAGTTCAACATCTGGTTTTTGGATGAAGGCACTATACCTGGCACCGTAGACCACCTCTTGGCAGACATCAGGAAAATAAGGGGAGCAAGAAGCCTGGGTCTTGTCCTGAACCCTTCCAAGTGTGAAGTAGTCTCTTCCAACCCAGACATCGTAGCTAGAATAAGGTCTGCCTTGCCTGGAGCCCATGTCAGTAGGGCCGAGAACAGCACCCTCCTTGGAGCTTCCCTCGGGTCTAACGCCATTGAGGAGATCCTTGACAAGAATATCGCAGACCTTAGGAGGATGGAAGACAGAATAGGTGACATCGATGCCCACGATGCTTTTTATTTCCTCACCAAATGCCTATCCCTTCCGAGGCTAACCTACTTTCTGAGGTGTGCCCCATCTTACGACAACCAAAAGCTTGAAGAGTATGATCTCTTACTGAAGACCATGCTGGAAAAAGTTGTTAACCTCTCCCTCAACGAATGCCAGTGGAAACAAGCCACTCTTCCTGTTAGGCTCGGTGGCTTGGGTGTCCGCACCGCTACCCAAATTGCTATCCCAGCCTTCCTGTCTTCCTCCTCAGCATCAGATGACCTGGTTAAGGAAATTCTACCTGACACCCTGAGTGATGTAGCGGGGATACAGGACCCCCACTACACGGAATGCGACACGAATTGGGGTGCCATGGCTTTACGGATTATTTCTTTCATTATTCTTTCCTCTTTAAGCACCAACGTATATACTAAGCCCACCAACATAGGATTATGCCTGAACGGTAGAAGTGAGTGCCCCCAGAGATACAAAGCCAGTGTTCTCAATGCTTATATTCGTCGAGCGCTTACCCACTGCTCCGAATGGAGCAACGTGAGTAGAGAGTTTGAAAGAGTAACTCAGGTATTGGCCAACAACGGATATAGCAACGCGGAAATAAACGCTGCTATAAGAAGACACTTGGACCAATGGTATAATCCTGAACCTAGACCAGAAACCACAACACCTCCAATAAAATTATATTACAAATCAACCACGCACAGTGAACATATAAAAGAGGAAAGAATAATGAAAGAAATAATCCGTAAAGGAGTAAAAAAGCATTACTCCTAACCAAAACATAGACCTGATCATATTCTACAAAACCAAGAAGACTTCTGAACTCCTTATCAAAAACAGCCCGAAGCCGACGGAGAACCCTCTACAGCAGTCAAGCATTGTATACATGTACACTTGCCCCAACGAAAGATGTAACCTTCAATCTAAGTACATAGGTATGACGTCGACCAAGCTGACGACGCGTTTGACATGTCATCTTCAATCCGGTGCCCCCAAGAATCACATGAGACAAGCCCATGACATCACCCTAACAAGAGAAATGTTGAACAAAAATACCTGTATAATAGACAAAACCCAAGATGCAAGAAGATTACAAATTCTTGAAGCAATTCACATAAGAATAGAACAACCTACCATGAACACCCATATCACGGAACTATTTACTCTACCCACCATGAGAGTAAGGACAAGACCAGAACATAACGATGCCAACACAGAAGACACTGAGCAACATAACAGGCCAATTATACCTGATTAATTTTTGTATGTAGATAGGAGCTGCCTCGTATGGGCCAATAGGCCTACCACAGTTATCTTTATTCTTATGTGCTTCATCCGCCAATTATCCCTTATGTATCCCCCATGTTTTTACCTTTATTGTCTTATCACCTGACACAGTGCGGGTATAAATCAACCAGTTCTGAAAATTCTTTTCACTTGAGAATGAGCCATGGAGGTTCGAAACGTTGTGCAAATTGAATAAATAAGTGTAATACATTCTATAGTAATTAACTTTTTTCTTCACCTTGAAATTACGAAAATGAGTTTTGGAAAACTCCTCTTTCAGCTAAGCCCTGATGCTAAGAAAATAGTTAGAGGGATAGAAGCCCTAAATCAGAAGATAGTAAATACTGAATATGCAGTCATATTTAATGAGACATGTTTAAAAGAAAACCTGCTGCCAGTAAACACCAATACATATATATATATATATATATATATATATATATATATATATATATATATATATATATATATATATATAAATATATATATATATATATATATATATATATATATATATATATATATATAAATATATATATATATATATATATATATATATATATATATATATATATATATATATATATATATATATATATATATATATATATATATATATATATATATGTCGTACCTAGTAGCCAGAACGTACTTCTCAGCCTACTTTGCAAGGCCCGATTTGCCTAATAGGCCAAGTTTTCCTGAATTAATATATTTTCTCAATTTTTTTTCTTATGAAATGATAAAGTTACCCTTTTCATTATGTTTGAGGTCAATATTTTTTTATTGGAGTTAAAATTAACGTAGATTTATGACCGAACCTAACAAACCCTACCTAACCTAACCTAACTTATCTTTATAGGTAAGGTTAGGTTAGGTAGCAGAAAAAGTTAGGTTAGGTTAGGTTAGGTAGGTTAGGTAGTCGAAAAACCATTAATTCATGAAAACTTGGCTTATTAGGCAAATCGGGCCTTGCATAGTAGGCTGAGAAGTGCATTCTGGCTACTAGGTACGACATATATATATATATATATATATATATATATATATATATATATATATATATATATATATATATATATATATATATATATATATATATGTCGTACCTAGTAGCCAGAATGCACTTCTCAGCCTACTATGCAAGGGGCGATTTGCCTAATAAGCCAAGTTTTCATGAATTATTTGTTTTTCGCCTACCTAACCTACCTAACCTAACCTAACCTAACTTTTTCGGCTACCTAACCAAACCTAACCTATGAAGATAGGTTAGGTTAGGTTAGGTAGGGTTGGTTAGGTTCGGTCATATATCTACGTTAATTTTAACTCCAATAAAAAAAAATTTACCTCATACATAATGAAATGGGTAGCTTTATCATTTCATAAGAAAAAAATTAGCAAAAATATATTAATTCAGGAAAACTTTGCTTATTAGGCAAATCGGGCCTTGAATAGTAGGCCAAAAAGTGAGTTCTGGCTACTAGGTACGACATATATATATATATATATATAAATATATATATATATATATATATATATATATATATATATATATATATATATATATATATATATATATATATATATATATATATATATATATATATGTCGTACCTAGTAGCCAGAACTCACTTATCAGCCTACTATGCAAGTCCCAAATTGACTAATAAGCCAAGTTTTCATGAATTAATTGCTTTTCGACTACCTAACCTACCTAACCTAACCTAACCTAACTTTTTCGGCTACCTAACCTAACCTAACCTATAAAGATAGGTTAGGTTAGGTTAGGTAGGGTTGGTTAGGTTTGTTCATATATCTACGTTAATTTAAACTCCAATAAAAAAAAATTGACCTCATACATAATGAAATGGGTAGATTTATCACTTCATAAGAAAAAAAATTGAGAAATTAAATTAATTCAGGAAAACTTGGCTTATTAGGTAAATCGGGCCTTGCATAGTAGGCTGACAAGTGCGTTCTGGCTATTAGGTACGACATATATATATATATATATATATATATATATATATATATATATATATATATATATATATATATATATATATATATATATACCATATATATGAGAAAGGAAATGTATGTTTTGCATTGCTCTCTATATTTGCAAACTTGCCTCTCTCTATGTGTGTGTTATTTTGGAAGCAATTCCTTGCAAGATTGCCAGTGTTACTAGACCCAATTTGCGTAGCGGCAACAAAACACGGGCGAAAGAGCCATTACCCTGCGTTGTAATATGTCTCAACTGCTGCCTCTCTCCACACTCTCCTTCACACAGTGGCTGCTGCCTCTCTCCACACTCTCCTTCACACAGTGGCTGCTGCCTCACACCACGCTCCCCTCCACACAGTGGCTGCTGCCTCACTCCACGCTCCCCTCCACACAGTGGCTGCTGCCTCACACCACGCTCCCCTCCACACAGTGGCTGCTGCCTCACACCACGCTCCCCTCCACACAGTGACTGCTGCCTCACACCACGCTCCCCTCCACACAGTGGCTGCTGCCTCACACCACGCTCCCCTCCACACAGTGACTGCTGCCTCACACCACGCTCCCCTCCACACAGTGGCTGCTGCCTCACACCACGCTCCCCTCCACACAGTGGCTGCTGCCTCACACCACGCTCCCCTCCACACAGTGGCTGCTGCCTCTCATCATGCTACCCCCCACACAGTGGCTGCTGCCTCACACCACGCTCCCCTCCACACAGTGGCTGCTGCTTCACACTACGCTCCCCTCCACACAGTGGCTGCTGCCTCACACCACGCTCCCCCTCCACACAGGTGCTGCTGCCTCACACCACGCTCCCCCTCCACACAGTGACTGCTGCCTCACACCACGCTCCCCCTCCACACAGGTGCTGCTGCCTCACACCACGCTCCCCTCCACACAGTGACTGCTGCCTCACACCACGCTCCCCTCCACACAGTGGCTGCTGCTTCACACTACGCTCCCCTCCACACAGTGGCTGCTGCCTCACACCACGCTCCCCCTCCACACAGGTGCTGCTGCCTCACACCACGCTCCCCCTCCACACAGTGACTGCTGCCTCACACCACGCTCCCCTCCACACAGTGGCTGCTGCTTCACACTACGCTCCCCTCCACACAGTGGCTGCTGCCTCACACCACGCTCCCCTCCACACAGTGACTGCTGCCTCACACCACGCTCCCCTCCACACAGTGGCTGCTGCCTCACACCACGCTCCCCTCCACACAGTGGCTGCTGCCTCACACCACGCTCCCCTCCACACAGTGGCTGCTGCCTCACACCACGCTCCCCTCCACACAGTGGCTGCTGCCTCACACCACGCTCCCCTCCACACAGTGACTGCTGCCTCACACCACGCTCCTCTCCACACAGTGACTGCTGCCTCACACCACGCTCCCCTCCACACAGTGACTGCTGCCTCACACCACGCTCCCCTCCACACAGTGGCTGCTGCCTCACACCACGCTCCCCTCCACACAGTGGCTGCTGCCTCACACCACGCTCCCCTCCACACAGTGACTGCTGCTTCACACTACGCTCCCCTCCACACAGTGGCTGCTGCCTCTCATCATGCTCCCCACCACACAGTGGCTGCTGCCTCTCATCACGCTCCCCTCCACACAGTGACTGCTGCCTCTCATCACGCTCCCCTCCACACAGTGGCTGCTGCCTCTAACATGCTCCCCCCACACAGTGGCTGCTGCCTCTCATCACGCTCCCCCCCCCTCACACAGTGACTGCTGCCTCACACCACGCTCCCCCCCACACAGTGGCTGCTGCCTCACACCACGCTCCCCCTCCACACAGGTGCTGCTGCCTCACACCACGCTCCCCCTCCACACAGTGACTGCTGCCTCACACCACGCTACCCTCCACACAGTGACTGCTGCCTCACACCACGCTCCCCTCCACACAGTGACTGGTGCCTCACACCACGCTCCCCCTCCACACAGTGGCTGCTGCCTCACACCACGCTCCCCCTCCACACAGTGGCTGCTGCCTCTCATCACGCTCCCCTCCACACAGTGACTGCTGCCTCTCATCACGCTCCCCTCCACACAGTGACTGCTGCCTCTCATCACGCTCCCCTCCACACAGTTACTGCTGCGTCACACCACGCTCCCCCTCCACACAGTGACTGCTGCCTCACACCACGCTCCCCTCCACACAGTGACTGGTGCCTCACACCACGTTCCCCTCCACACAGTGGCTGCTGCTTCACACCACGCTCCCCTCCACACAGTGGCTGCTGCCTCTCATCACGCTCCCCCTCCACACAGTGGCTGCTGCCTCACACTACGCTCCCCTCCACACAGTGACTGGTGCCTCACACCACGCTCCCCTCCACACAGTGACTGGTGCCTCACACCACGCTCCCCTCCACACAGTGACTGGTGCCTCACACCACGCTCCCCTCCACACAGTGGCTGCTGCTTCACACCACGCTCCCCTCCACACAGTGGCTGCTGCCTCTCATCACGCTCCCCCTCCACACAGTGGCTGCTGCCTCTCATCACGCAACCCCTCCACACAGTGACTGCTGCTTCACACTACGCTCCCCTCCACACAGTGGCTGCTGCCTCTCATCATGCTCCCCCCCACACAGTGACTGCTGCTTCACACCACGCTCCCCTCCACACAGTGGCTGCTGCCTCTCATCACGCTCCCCTCCACACAGTGGCTGCTGCCTCTCATCATGCTCCCCCCCACACAGTGACTGCTGCCTCACACCATGCTCCCCTCCACACAGTGGCTGCTGCCTCACACCACGCTCCCCCTACACACAGTGGCTGCTGCCTCTCATCACGCTCCCCCCCACACAATGGCTGCTGCCTCTCATCACGCTCCCCTCCACACAGTGACTGCTGCCTCTCATCACGCTCCCCCCCACACAGTGGCTGCTGCCTCTCATCACGCTCCCCTCCACACAGTGACTGCTGCCTCTCATCACGCTCCCCTCCACACAGTGGCTGCTGCCTCTCATCACGCTCCCCTCCACACAGTGACTGCTGCCTCTCATCACGCTCCCCTCCACACAGTGGCTGCTGCCTCTCATCACGCTCCCCTCCACACAGTGGTTGCTGCCTCTCATCACGCTCCCCTCCACACAGTGACTGCTGCCTCTCATCACGCTCCCCCCCTACACACAGTGGCTGCTGCCTCACACCACTCTCCCCCCCCCCCACACAGTGGCTGCTGCCTCTCATCATGCTCCCCTCCACACAGTGGCTGCTGCCTCTCATCACGCTCCCCTCCACACAGTGGCTGCTGCCTCTCATCACGCTCCCCTCCACACAGTGACTGCTGCCTCTCATCACGCTCCCCCCCCTACACACAGTGGCTGCTGCCTCTCACCACGCTCCCCCCCCACACAGTGGCTGCTGCCTCTCATCATGCTCCCCTCCACACAGTGGCTGCTGCCTCTCATCACGCTCCCCTCCACACAGTGGCTGCTGCCTCTCACCACGCTCCCCTCCACACAGTGGCTGCTGCCTCACACCATGCTTCCCTCCACACAGTGGCTGCTGCCTCACACCACGCTTCCCTCCACACAGTGGTTGCTGCTTCACACCACGCTCCCCTCCACACAGTGGCTGCTGCCTCTCATCACGCTCCCCTCCAGATAGTGGCTGCTGCCTCTCACCACGTTCCACTCCACACAGTGACTGCTGCCTCTCATCACGCTCCCACCCCCACACACAGTGGCTGCTGCCTCACACCATGCTTCCCTCTACACAATGGCTGCTGCCTCACACCACGCTCCCCTCCACACAGTGGCTGCTGCCTCACACCACGCTCCCCTCCAGATAGTGGCTGCTGCCTCTCACCACGTTCCCCTCCACACAGTGACTGCTGCCTCTCATCACGCTCCCACCCCCACACACACAGTGGCTGCTGCCTCACACAATGCTTCCCTCCACACAATGGCTGCTGCCTCTCACCACGCTCCTCTCTACATAGTGGCTGCTGCCTCTCACCATGCTCTCCTTCCACACAGTGGCTTATGTGGAATTAGGAATTATTAGGAATTATTAATACTATCTTATTAGGAATTAGGATCTTCCTAATGGGAATACCATGGAAACAGAACTCAGAGAAAAGGCTGTGCAGGATATAATAATAATAATAATAATATAATAATAATAATTTTTATTTAGGTAAGATACATACATAAAGAGATTTTACAAAGTTTGTTGGCTTTATAGATAGAGCTAGTACATACAATGCCTAAAGCCACTATTACGCAAAGCGTTTCGGGCAGGAAAAACATTAATGACTAAAGCTTAAAACTAATGGGTAAAAAGAATAAAATGTGTTGAGAACAAATAAAAATAGAGGTAAAAGAGGGGGGAACATTGTTGAAAAAGCAGCACAAATACAATTACAAATTATTACAGAATATTACATTCAAACAGCGTTGATTTGAAAAAAAAACAAAAAACAAAAAACATACATGGGTTGACAACAGAGGGGTAAGGTAGGTTACAGGGAATTTATTAGGTATAGCTTCGTTTTTAACTTAAACTGGTTGAGAGAGGTACAGTCTTTAACATGGTTGGGAAGATCATTCCACATTCTGGGCCCCTTGATTTGTAGAGCATTTCTGGTTTGATTAAGTCGTACTCTAGGAATATCAAAACTGTATTTATTTCTGGTGTGGTGCTCATGGGTTCTGTTACAACCTTCTATGAAGCTTTTGAGATCAGGATTGGCATTATAGTTTAGCGTTTTATATATGTATAATACACATGAGAGAATGTGCAGTGACTTAATGTCTAACATATTCAGAGATTTGGTAGGGGTACCGAGTGATGTCTGGGGCCAGAATTGGATATTGTCCTAATAGCAGCTTTGTGTTGAGTAATTAGAGGACGTAAGTGATTTTGGGTAGTAGAGCCCCAAGCACAAATACCATAGTTGAGATATGGATAGATAAGGGAGTAATAGAGAGTCACCAGGGCAGGGCGTGGTACATAATATCTGATCTTAGAAAGAATGCCCACAGTTTTTGAAACTTTTTTTGATATGTTTAGAATGTGTCCCTGGAAATTCAGCTTGTGGTCAATGAGAATGCCAAGGAATTTGCCATCTAATTTGTTACAAATTTGGGTATTGTTTATTTTGAGATTTATTTGATTAGAGGATTTATTGCCAAACAGAATATAGAAAGTTTTGTCAATGTTAAGGGTGAGTTTGTTGGCAGTTAGCCAAAGATGGACTTTATTTAGCTCAGTATTTACTGTGGCATTTAGAGCAAGGGGATCAGGACTGGAGTAAATGAAGGTTGTTTCGTCAGCAAATAGAATTGGTTTGAGGTGTTGGGAGGCATTTGGAAGGTCATTAATGTAGATGAGAAAGAGGAGAGGGCCAAGTATGCTGCCCTGGGGAACACCAATGTTGATGGATAGGGTGGGAGAAATTGTATTATTCACAGAAACACATTGGAGCCTGTCATTAAGGTAGGATTTGAGGTATTGTAGGGAGTGTCCTCAGACACCATAATGATGTAATTTAAGAAGAAGGTTTTGGTGGTTGACAGTATCGAAAGCTTTACCCAGGTCCACAAATAACCCAACAGGGAACTCATTTTTATCAAGAGCTGTATGAATCGAGTTAAGCATACTAATAAGTGCATCGTTAGTGCTTTTTTTGGGCCTGAAGCCATATTGGTAAGGGCTAAGTATATTGAGTTTGGCTAGATATGAGTAAAGCTGCTTATAGATTAGTTTTTCAAAATTTTTTGACAAGTTTGGCAGGATTGATATAGGTCTGTAGTTGTTAACATCTGTGAGATCACCACATTTGTGGACAGGCGTTACTCTCGCTTTTTTTAGAATATCTGGAAAGGTTTGGAGTTCAAGTGACTTGTTGAAGAGCAAAGCAATAGCAGGGGCTAAAGATCTGGAGGCTTTTTTGTAGATTAAAGTTGGTATCTCCTCAAGGGCACCAGACTTGGTTTTAAGGGAAAGGATTATCTCATTGACGTCAGTGGAATTAATAGGCTTTAGGTACAGAGACTGTGGATAGTTACCTGTACGATAGTCCTTAATGTCAGTACTGGAAGATGGAATATCATTAGCAAGGGATGAACCAATGGAAGAGAAGAACCTATTGAACTCAATAGCAGAATCAGAGGCTGAAAGCTGACCATCGTTATTAGACAGGAGAGTCGGTTTGTTATTTAAAGACTTCTTTGATCCCAATATTTGTGAAATTGTTCTCCAAGTTTGTTTACTGTTGCTCTTTATTTGGGTAAATTTATCTTCGTAGTATTTAGTTTTGGCTCGTCTAATTATCTTAGATAGCAATAATGATTAATTCTTTGAGAATTCTTTGGAGACAATTCCTAACCTATACTTCTCAAGGTCATGTTTTTTATTAATAGATTTAAGTATTCCCTTTGTAAGCCAGGGATTGTTAAGCCTTTTGGTTGTGACTTGTTTTGTAAGCATAGGACAGTGGGTATTATAAAGGCTAAGAGTTTTTTGAAGAAAAGATTGCACTGCTAGGTTGATGTCCTCTATGTTACCTAACTCGGACTCCCAGTTGACATTATCAGTATCAGTTATAAAATTGTCTATAGCAGTTTCATTGTGTAGTCTAAAACGTATCTCTCTTGACTCAAGAGGTGGTTTGCTAATGTTAGTTAAGAGAAATGTGGGGTAATGGTCTGTAGTGCTATCGGTGATTATACCTGAAGTAAGCGGAGAGGTTATGTTTGTCCAGATGTGATCTAGAGTCGTGGCAGTGCTATCAGTGATTCTAGTAGGTCTAGTGATTAAGGGTATGAGGAAGCAGGAATTCATACAGTTGAGGAAGCTAACAGCAGTAGGGTGTTCAGGCTCGCAGAGGTCAATATTAAAGTCCTTTGCGATAATTAGGTGGTTTTTGTTCAGTCTGTTATCAAGTATTAGATTTCTAAGGTTTGAGTTGAATTCGGACACATCAGTGTTAGGAATTCTATAAACTGCACCCACAGACAGGACAGACTCGGCACCCTTGACTCTGAAGCTGGCGAAGATATACTCCCCATAGCAGTCTCTAGTTCTAATTTCTTTTAAGCATGTTAGTTCTTGGTGGTAGTAAAGAGCAGTACCACCACCTCTCTGAAGTTGACGACAGTTGTGAATTGCTGAGTAGTTAGGCATGTTAAAGAGTTGAGTAGTATCCTCTTTCAACCACGTTTCAGTAAGTATAATAAAAGAGAATTTGTTGTCAATAGCTTCAATCAAGGCACTAACATCATCGAAGTGTTTACCTAGGGATCTAACGTTCAAATTGATTACAGAGATATTGTGATTATGAGTTAATACATTGTTTACATCATGTGCTGCAAAATATCTGCAATTTAGATCATTAAAGTGATTATTGTCATAGATAGTGGATAAGAGGTTAAGTTCTGGGTCTATACTTGTCTGCATAAAAAAAACTGATTGCAGGAAAAACAAGGAAAGAAAGGCAAATTACAAGGTAGAAATAAGCTATAAAATAGGGGAAAAAAAAATGTACGCAATACTGTACAAAACAAACACAAAAGGGGCTTACAGGGGTACAATGGAGTAAGGGAGTATGGCGAGGCTAGGCAACCTAGGTAATAAATGAGATTAAAGAAAAAAAACATAAACATGGACTATACAAAACACAAGATATAGACATACAAAACAAAAATATAAACAAGACTAAGCAATACAAAAACAAATTGAGCAAAAATGAATAATGAGGTAGATTGCTTACAAGTACTCTCAGGTACACTGTAAGTAACAATAGATAGATAATAAATATCAATATAGATAAGAATGTCACGATACAATAAGATAAGCAATTACAGGAACAGATGAAAACAAATCTGCTGTAAAATAGAAAGTAATTATAGCAAAACACAACAATATAATAATATAACAATACAATAAGAGCTTACAAAGTATTGAGTCTGCTAAATTAGAGAATAATTATGGCAAAACACAACAATAAATGCAAGTAAACAAAAGAATTGAAACAATTAGAGGTAGAATAAAGGTTACCAGATAGCCATGGAGGATACATAAGTTTGGTGGAGAGAACAAAAAATCAGTAGAGACTGTCAAGATGAATATATAAAAAAATTTGACAAATGATAATTGTAAAGTAAAATAATCTTAAAGATAATAAATTTTATTTAGCTTAGTTTTAACTTATAATTAGTATGAACTTAATTAAAAGAACAAAAATGAGATCAATAATTGATTTCAATAAATGACATAGATCAATACAAATAAATTTAAAATATAAATGGAATAGGGTAAGATTAGATTTAAGAGTAAAATTTTACAATTAAACTGAGGTAGATGCTTGCATAAGTGCATGGAGACTTGATGGATTATTTAGGAAATTATATGAATGAGAGAACATTAGGTAAATGGTAAGGCAGAGACAGCACCTTAGACAAAGTTAAATTAAGTTAGGTTAGGCTCAGGCACTGAAAGAGTTATTTTAAGTACTGGCATTGGTCGGGTTCAGGTTTTCAGATATACCACAATCACTTAAGAAGGCCAGTAGTTGTTGGTCATATTTTATTTCATATCTTTTTCCTGTACTTTCCTTCTTCGCAAAAATCGTTCCATTCCTAGTGTAGCACTGCTTGATAAGACCAGGTTTTTGTTTGCTAATTTGACGCAGCCTGAAGAGGAGGGATCCACGCTGCTTTGTAAGACACTCATTTATATAGAGGTTGGTTTTATACTTAGCAGCTGATTGTATGAGGTCAAACTTCACAGAGGGATTTGCAAGTTTGATGAGCATTCTCCTACTGTTACGGGGATTGTTTTTATCTATCCTAATAGCCGATTTGATTTGAACATTGACACTGATCTTTGAATTAATTAGGGTGTGGGCTATGTTACAGCAATCCTCACCTTGTTGTTCATCAGGTAGATCAGTAGAGCTAATTATCAGGGAGTCATGAAGTTGTTGTTGCTCTTGGTCATCTTCGGAAGCCGCCTGGTGAATCTGAAGGAGATTGATCTGTTTTTCCAGCTTTTGAAGGAGGTCACTTTGAGCTGAGAGGGTTTCTTCGGCCTGAATCTTACGATATTTGATACGTAATATGATGGATTATGTCACCCAGAAGTGACAGGAAGCTGCAGAGAGGTTTATCCTGGCTAAAAAAGAAAAAAAAAATGGAAAGCAGCAGAAGAATCCATGGTTTAATCAGGAGTGTACGGTAGCGAAGCATTTGAGTAAACGAACATGGGGAAACTACAGGAATAACAGAGCACCAGAGAGCAGGAAGAGATTCCAGATGGCCAGAAATGAGTACCTCAGAGTGAGGAAAGAAGCAGAGAGACAGTATGAAAGATCTGGGCGTTGATATCACACCGAACCTGTCCCCAGAGGCCCACATCAAAAGGATATGCCACATCATCATATGCCACATCAGCGGCATATGCTAGACTGGCCAACATAAGAACTGCCTTTAGAAACCTGTGTAAGAAATCGTTCAGGACCTTGTATACTACTTATGTACGTGGAGTATGCAGCTCCAGATTGGAGTCCATACCTAGTTAAGCACAAGACAAAGTTAGAGAAGATTCAGAGGTATGCCACCAGACTGGTCCCGGAACCAGAACTGAGAGGTATGAGCTACGAGGAAAGGCTAAGGGAGCTGAACCTCACATCCTTGGAAAATAGGAGAGGAAAGAGAGATATGATAACCTCCTACAAAATTCTCAGGGGAATTGACAGGGTTATCTTGAGGTAATCTTGAGATGATTTCGGGGCTTAGCGTTCCCGCGGCCCGGTCCTCGACAATTCCTCCTTTTTGTTACACACTCCCAGAAAGCATCCCGTAGCAGCTGTCTAACTCCCAGGTACCTATTTACTGCTAGGTAATATGGGAATCAGGGTGAAAGAAAAATTTTGCCCATTTGTCTCCGCCAACCGCTGACAGAGTGGACAAAGATCCACCGGTGGACCAGGGTGGAGATCAGGGTGCAGGTCAGGGTGGACAAAGACAAACTATTAAGCACGGGTGGAACACGAACAAGGGGACACAGGTGGAAACTTAGTACCCATGTGAGTCACAAAGACATTAGAAGGAATTTTTCAGTGTCAGAGTAGTTAACAAATGGAATGCATTAAGGAATGATGTGGTGGAGGCTGACTCCTTACACAGTTTCAAGTGTAGATATGATAGAGCCCAGTAGGCTCAGGAACCTGTACATCAGTTGATTGACAGTTGAGAGGCAGAACGAAAGAGCAGAGTTCAACCCCCGCAAGCACAACTAGGTGAGTACAGTTGCTGCTGCCTCGCACCCCTCGCCGCTCCACACAGTGGCTGCTGCCTCACACCACGCTCCCCTCCACACAGTGGCTGCTGCCTCACACGACGCTCCCCTCCACACAGTGGCTGCTGCCTCATACCACGCTCCCCTCCACACAGGTGCTGCTGCCTCACCCCACGCTCCCCTCCACACAGTGGCTGCTGCCTCACACCACGCTCCCCTCCACACAGTGACTGCTGCCTCACACCACGCTCCCCTCCACACAGTGGCTGCTGCCTCACACCACGCTCCCCTCCACACAGTGGCTGCTGCCTCACACGACGCTCCCCTCCACACAGTGGCTGCTGCCTCACACCACGCTCCCCTCCACACAGTGGCTGCTGCCTCACACCACGCTCCCCTCCACACAGTGGCTGCTGCCTCACACCACGCTTCCCTCCTTTCTTGCCCGCCCTCTCTCTCTCTCTTTCTCTCACACAGCCAAATCCCACAATTTGATCCTTGTAGACTAACACTAATACTTCAGAACAAAAAAGGATCAAGCAAGATGGTAGGAAAACAGCACCCATGGGGAGGAGAGGAATAGGGCGAGTCAGAGTCATACTTGGAGATTACTGCTCGTGTATGGAAGGAAATCATTTGGGAATTAAAAGACATGAGGGAAACTATATGTTACCTGCAGATGAGAATAAGTGCATCGCAAGAGGAGATAAAAACCTAAAAAATGCCCTCCTCGGTCTCTGGCCCAAGTCAACTCCCAGGTACCAGGGGATGTAGCAATGGCAGGGACCCCCTACAATGAGTGCCACGTTTGCTGAAATGCTGAGGAAGAGCCCAGAAACCATGTCCTGGTCACCTAGTAGTAAATAGGTAATTGGAATTTAGACGGCTGCTACGGGCTGCTCCTGGGGTTGTGTGTGTGTTTGCATATGTTAGAGAAATATAAATATAGTAGACATAATATAGGAAAAACTAAATCGGTTAGAGAAGCGGAGTTCAAGAGCTAATAGCTCGATTCTGCAGGCACTAATACTAAAAAAAGATATACAGGGAAGGTACCAGTATCTAACTAGTCTACTACTTGAAGATTGGTCTATTTGGTTAGTCATTATCCAATCAAACCATGATTGAATGTATATTCAATTATGGAAGTTGGGAATATACGGAATCTGTTCTCTGCTTCAGACGTGGGGAATACGGCCACCATCAAACACTCTGTATCAGACAGGAGAGATGCAGAGTGTGGAGCCTGAGGCATCCAATTAAACACTGTAAAATTGCAAAACGGATGGTCTTCAATAGGCTACTGTGGAAGACTGGAGATCTGCATAAGCAGATGTTTAACTTCATTAGAGGAGTCGGTACTGCCATCTGCATAGCAACATTACTAGGAACAGTTAACTCAGGTCCCTCGATAGTGATCTCTCTTGATCTAGAATTTTTTTTCAAACTTCCAAGGGGAAGGGAAGGGAATTATCAAGGGTAAGAGCCAAGCCAATACAACTGTATTGCACATGGAAGGGGTCAGGATGGGATGGAGGAAAGGAATGGTGCCCAACCACTTAGACGGTCTCGGATTGAACGCCGACCTGCATGAAACGAGACCGTCGTTCTACCGTCAGGCCCAACGGTGGAGCGTCCAGTGGAGACGGTAAAGCTGAACTTCAAAGACCGCAAGCAATTTTACACACCTTAATCAAAAATGGTGTCAAGGGAAACCTGCTAGCCTGGATTCATGATTACCTTCATCACAGGGATGCCAGAGTAAAGCTGCAAAGTCGTGTCACACGATCAGGTGCATGAACATGGGACTCCACAAAGAGAAGTCTTTAGCCTTTTCTAACATCCTAATGAAAAACCTCGTTAATATGATATTTGCAGAAAAGGTTAAATTGCTAGAATGCTGATGATTTAACATTAGTCATCACAGGTCCTTCACATTTGAATAAAGTTCAAGTGGCGTTAAATAAAGTAACATCTCAATGCAGCATTTTAGGGCTAAAAATATCTGCACAGAAATATAAGACAATGAGACAAGGTGGCAACATTAGGGAAAGCCACATACACATTAACCTTCAGTGGGTTACACAATATAAATATCTTGGAGTGCGGATTTATTTTAAAATGAAATTCAACAAGTAAATTCAATATCTGAAGTAGAAAGCAAAATCGCGACTGAATATAATGAGAGCAATCACAGGGCCCCGTCTAGAAGCGGAGTATTAGGAACTTTTACTCCTAGTGTTAAGAAGTTTTACTCCTAGTGTTAAGAAGTTTTGCTCCTATTGTTAAGAAGTTTTACTTCTAGTGTTAAGAAGTTTTACACCTAGTGTTAAGAAATATTATTCCTAGTGTTAAGACATTTTACTCCTAGTGTTAAGAAATTTTACTCCTAGTGTTTTACATACACGCTGTTCATTTCCTAGTTGATTATGCAGCACTTCCCTTACTCACTCTTTCTCCTGACTAGTGGGAAAACGTTGAGGTTATTTAAAATGATGCAATGCGAGTCATAACAGGAGCTCCCAGATGGATTAAAAAATTTAGTGTAAGACTGGAAACCAAACAAATATCGGTTGAAATAAGGGTAAAAGTGATTGCTGCATGTATGCTGACCAAGATATTGATTAGATCAAGAAACAGTTCACTTAAAGATATAATCACTGGTGCACAAACTCGGAAAGGAAGAGCTTCCAATAGTAAAAGGTGGGCTGATTGTGCAATAAACAGTACCAATACATTCCAGATCACAAATGCAGTCACTGAGAGGGGTGTCGACGACATACTCGCATTCTTCGTTATGTTAACCCCTTGGGAATCGCTGCCAGCAGACTTAAAGATAAAGGCTCTTGAAGAAAAAAAAACAGATTAATCCTCATCTGCTATGTATCATTACACAGATGAATATAGAAGCAAACTTAGTATCTGACAGCTTCACATATTTCTCAGATGGATCACTAGAACGGCAGAAGCATGAATATGGAGCTGCTGTTAAGGCAGGAAATTCAGTAGTTAGTTGGAGACTCTCAAACAGGTGTTCAACTTTACAAACTGAGATGCTAGCCATTAATAAGGTTTTCGAATATGTTCTTGCTGAACACCGACAACATGTTATCATACATACAGATTCGAGAACCGACACAGAAAACTTGCAACACGAACACATACGTGACAACATCCATCTGACCCCAAATGTCATAGCATTAATGCAAACACTCAAACGTCACTGTTACTCAGCTGTCAGGCCCCTACGTGATAAACTAAGAGCAGAATTGTAAACATTTCCACACCAAAGAGTGTAGCACAGATTAATGAAATATTTAGAGATAGAGCAATGCAAAAGATGTACAATGACCTTAACACAGCAGCAGTAACATCAGGATCTGCGGCTTGTAGCTAGTTGTTCCTATCAATTACGAGCCACTAATTTTGATGGACAAGAACAAAAGAAAAACTAAAGTGCATTTTCATCGCATCAGGGCTAGATAGCCATGTGCATCTGCAATAGGCTTTCAGGTTCCAGAAGATGACAGGACATCACAATACTGAGCAGAAAAGCCCGACAGACCACTGGAACATTATCTAACATGCTGTAGAGTTACGAACAAAATAAGATATCAACTCAGATTTAACAGAGCAGATGAAATTGGTAAACACATTCGACATAATCAAATTAAAGTGAACTTTCAAGTAAAAAATTCTCCTCCGCCACATAAGTAAGACAGAAACGAGAAGCAAGTAATACTTAGCAGGCCTACCAGAGGCTTAGTGCCCTCGCAGGAATATACCTGCAAAAAATAAAATAAAAGTGACAATATATGAACACCACTAGTGATAAACGGTCAATACACCACTAGTGATAAACGGTCAATACACCACTAGTGATAAACGGTCAATACATCACTAGTGATAAACGGTCAATACATCACTAGTGATAAACGGTCAATACATCACTAGTGATAAACGGTCAATACATCACTAGTGATAAACGGTCAATACACCATTAGTGATAAACGGTCAATACATCACTAGTGATAAACGGTCAATACACCATTAGTGATAAACGGTCAATACATCACTAGTGATAAACGGTCAATACATCACTAGTGATAAACGGTCAATACATCACTAGTGATAAACGGTCAATACACCACTAGTGATAAACGGTCAATACATCACTAGTGATAAATGGTCAATACATCACTAGTGATAAACGGTCAGTACATCACTAGTGATAAATGGTTAATACATCACTAGTGATAAACGGTCAATACACAACTAGTGATAAACGGTCAATACATCACTAGTGATAAATGGTCAATACATCACTAGTGATAAACGGTCAATACATCACTAGTGATAAACGGTCAATACATCAATAGTGATAAACGGTCAATACATCAATAGTGATAAACGGTCAATACATCAATAGTGATAAACGGTCAATACATCAATAGTGATAAACGGTCAGTACACCTCTAGTGATAAACGGACAGTACACCTCTAGTGATAAACAGTCAGTACACCACTAGTGATAAACGGTCAGTACACCACTAGTGATAAACAGTCAGTACACCACTAGTAAACAGTCAGTGCACCACTAGTAATAAACAGTCAGTACACCACTAGTGATAAACAGTCAGTACACCACTAGTGATAAACAGTCAGTACACCACTAGTGATAAACAGTTAATACACCACTAGTGATAAACAGTCAGTACACCACTAGTAAACAGTCAGTGCACCACTAGTGATAAACAGTTAATACACCACTAGTGATAAACAGTCAGTACACCACTAGTGATAAACAGTCAGTACACCACTAGTGATAAACAGTCAGTACACCACTAGTAAACAGTCAGTGCACCACTAGTGATAAACAGTTAATACACCACTAGTGATAAACAGTCAGTGCACCACTAGTAATAAACAGTCAGTACACCTCTAGTGATAAACAGTCAGTACACCACTAGTGATAAACAGTCAGTACACCTCTAGTGATAAACAGTCAGTACACCACAAGTGATAAACAGTCAGTACACCACTAGTGATAAACAGTCAGTACACCTCTAGTGATAAATAGTCAGTACACCTCTAGTGATAAACAGTCAGTACACCACTAGTGATAAACAGTCAGTACACCTCTAGTGATAAACAGTCAGTACACCACAAGTGATAAACAGTCAGTACACCACTAGTGATAAACAGTCAGTACACCTCTAGTGATAAACAGTCAGTACACCTCTAGTGATAAACAGTCAGTACACCACTAGTGATAAACAGTCAGTACACCACTAGTAATAAACAGTCAGTACACCACTAGTGATAAACAGTCAGTACACCACTAGTGATAAACAGTCAGTACACCACTAGTGATAAACAGTCAGTACACCACTAGTGATAAACAGTCAGTACACCACTAGTGATAAACAGTCAGTACACCACTAGTGATAAACAGTCAGTACACCACTAGTGATAAACAGTCAGTACACCACTAGTAAACAGTCAGTGCACCACTAGTGATAAACAGTCAATACACCACTAGTGATAAACAGTCAGTGCACCACTAGTAATAAACAGTCAGTACACCTCTAGTGATAAACAGTCAGTACACCACTAGTGATAAACAGTCAGTACACCTCTAGTGATAAACAGTCAGTACACCACAAGTGATAAACAGTCAGTACACCACTAGTGATAAACAGTCAGTACACCTCTAGTGATAAACAGTCAGTACACCTCTAGTGATAAACAGTCAGTACACCACTAGTGATAAACAGTCAGTACACCTCTAGTGATAAACAGTCAGTACACCACAAGTGATAAACAGTCAGTACACCACTAGTGATAAACAGTCAGTACACCTCTAGTGATAAACAGTCAGTACACCTCTAGTGATAAACAGTCAGTACACCACTAGTGATAAACAGTCAGTACACCACTAGTATAAACAGTCAGTACACCACTATAGATAAACAGTCAGTACACCACTAGTATAAACAGTCAGTACACCACTAGTGATAAACAGTCAGTACACCACTAGTGATAAACAGTCAGTACACCACAAGTGATAAACAGTCAGTACACCACTAGTGATAAACAGTCAGTACACCACTAGTATAAATAGTCAGTACACCACAAGTGATAAACAGTCAGTACACCACTAGTGATAAACAGTCAGTACACCACTAGTGATAAACAGTCAGTACACTACTAGTATAAACAGTCAGTACACCACAAGTGATAAACAGTCAGTACACCACTAGTGATAAACAGTCAGTACACCACTAGTAATAAACAGTCAGTACACCACAAGTGATAAACAGTCAGTACACCACTAGTGATAAACAGTCAGTACACCACTAGTAATAAACAGTCAGTACACCACAAGTGATAAACAGTCAGTACACCACTAGTGATAAACAGTCAGTACACCACTAGTAATAAACAGTCAGTACACCACTAGTAATAAACAGTCAGTACACCACAAGTGATAAACTGTGATTTGCACCACTAATGACAAACTGTGAGTGCTGGTGGTTAACTCTGATCACTTCACCAGTGGTAAACTGTTTGTACGCGAGTAGTGATTAATGTGCGTGTCCATCCCTATTGGTAATTTTTCTGTTCAACACTATTGTGAGACTGTTAGTGGTTCACATTTTATAAACTGTGAGTACTCCAATAGTTATAAACGGTGAGTACTCCAATAGTTATAAACGGTGAGTACTCCAATAGTTATAAACGGTGAGTACTCCAATAGTTATAAACTGTGAGTACTCCAATAGTTATAAACTGTGAGTACTTCAATAGATATAAACTGTGAGTACTCCAATAGTTATAAACTGTGAGTACTCCAATAGTTATAAACTGTGAGTGTACCACTAGTGAAAATCTGTGAGTATACCACTGGAGACAATTTGTGTTTATACCACTAGTGATAAAGTGAATACACCATTAGTGCACACTGTGGTTACACTGAAAGGAAAGATAAATAGGGTACATATGATAACGACATACATGATAGGTATGGGATTGAAAGTTTATATATATTGAATCAATGTTTAAAATAATGTAGAGCCCAACGAGACGGTATAATTGGAGACTTGAAACATCCCGGAGGCACAGAGACGCCAGAAGAAACTTTTGAAGTCTCAGGATCTTAAATGTGAGAAATGGAGTGATGGGGTTAATTGTCGAGACAATTCGATTCAGAGCTTTAAATATTATAGGAGAAACGAGGGGATTGACTCACTGCATTGAACTGATGATGGTCGATAGGTGGGGCTTAAGAGCAAGAGTAAATGCTCTACCTTGTGAACACAGTAAGGTGAGTACACACACACACACACACACACACATGCTGTAGATAGTGGTATCTACATGCTGTAGATATGCTAGAGCCCAATAGGCTCAGGAACCTGTACCCCTGTTGATTGACGGTTGAGAGGCGGGACCAAAGTGCCAGAGCTCAACCCCCGCAAGCACAATTAGCTGAGTACACACACACACACACACACACACACACACACACACACACACACACACACACACACACACACACACCCACACACACACACACACACACACACACACACACGGACTGTGAGCTGGAGGAGGCAGGAGTCACACTGCAGCAAGCTCCTGGAAATATCGAATTACCTAAGTATTGGGCACAGGTTGAGGGCTACAGTGGTGTCCCAGGTTACATAAAGGTTCAGGGAAGAGTAAAAGCAAATAAAATACAATAAACAAGTAAAAGTGAGTGAAAATAGCCGAGTGGAAAAGTTTGTTTTGGTCTAGAACAAAAACAATGATGGCCGCCGCCACCACCCCCACTGGGAATGTAGACACACCAACAGATGATGGTTTCAAAGGATTCTCACCACAAGATATAAGGAAAGGAGGTGTTCTTGGCAGGTTAGAGATAATTGAGGGTATGCAAAAGAAGTATGAAGAAAAAGTGCTTAAATTGGAAGAGGACAATGGAGCTCTTTGGAGTGAGCTTTGCACTCTAAAAGGGAGTATGCTTCAACAAGGTAAGATTATTACTGCATTAACAGACAAGGTAACAAATCAGGAGGGGCAAATCAAGGAACTAGTGAAAGAAAATGAGGCATGGAAAGTGAAGTGTGGTGACTTTGAAGAAATAAACAAGAAAATAGACTCATATGGTGAACAACTCCAAGCAAGCCTAAGGGCTAACATAGAGTTAGGTAAGGATCTCCAACTGGAAACTTCACTGACAACTCACATAGAGGAGGTGAATAAAGAACTAGAAAAGTATAAAGAAGAAATAAAAGCGACATATGCTCAAATTGTAAAAGAGAAAGAGACTATCAGAGAAGTGTGTTCGGAAGTCAAAACCAGAAATGACCAACAAGAAGCAGAAATTAGGCAAGCAATTAGGAAAGAACTGGTTACCAACAGTAAACTGGTTCAAAACACTGCAGATAGAACTAAGTCCATAATCATTTTTGGATGTTTAGAGAAGGAAATTTCATCTAGGGTGGACCGAGCGGCAGAAGAGATGAAAATCATAGAGAAAATAGTAGGTTTAGGAGAAGGCTCAAAGGAAAATGTCAGTGATTTTAGAAGAATAGGAAAATATGAAAAAGAAAAGAACCGCCCCTTAAGGGTGACGTTTAATGGAGTGAAAAACATGATGGAAGTGCTAAGAAATGCCAGGAAACTGCAGAGTGATGAGGTTGGCAAACTTTGGTCAATAAAACAAGACCTCTCCAAGGAAGACAGAGAAAAGCTGAAAATGAACCTAATTAAGGCAAAACGTCTAAATGAGGATAGAAATGAAGAAGACAGAAATTCTTTTTTTTACAAAGTGACAGGGACTGGAAAGCTTGTGAAATGGTACATAAAAACAAAGCAACAAGATCAGTAGTGGAAGGGGGAGTAAAGAGCAAAGTAAAAGGGAACATGTTCCTCAAAATTGTATATACCAACATAGATGGAGTGAGGTTAAAAACTTTGGAGTTGCAAGATATAATCCAGCTTAGGGTCCCAGATATTGTTGCATTATCAGAGACGAAACTTGAAGGAAATATAATAAATGAAGTCATATTCCCAAGAGGCTATTCAGTTTGGAGACGTGACAGGAAAACTAGGAAGGGAGGAGGAGTGGCTGTACTGGTGAAAAAACACCTGAAGGTAAAAGAGTTAATATTTGAAAACCCTCGAGATATTGACATAATGGCATTGCAGGTCTGGAATCAGGATGATAAGCTGATAATTGTAAATACCTACAGCCCACCAGCAAGCAACACATGGACAAAGGAAGAACTGGATGACAAACGAGAGGGCCTCATAATGGTCATGAGAGATATTATTGTACAAGCAGATAAAGATAAATCACGACTGTTGATACTGGGGGACTTCAACTTTAAAGCAATAGACTGAGAGGCCTATGAAGCAAGAACGGAGGACTTTTGGACATGCAGATTTGTGAACCTCATTCTGGAGACATTCTTGTATCAACACATAAAGCAGGCCACAAGAATGAGGGAAGGAGATGTACCGTCAGTACTGGATCTAGTATTCACCAGGAAAGAAGAAGAGATATTTGACATCCAGTACCTTCCTCCCTTGGGAAAGAGTGATCACGTCCTGTTAGACATTGATTATGCTTTAAGATATCATCTAGAAGAAAATGGGGACATTGAAACAGTTGATAAACTCGATTTAAGGAGAGGCAACTATGGAAAGGAGAGGAACTTCGAAATTTTTTTAATGAGTGTAATTGGACAGAATTGTTGCTAGGCAGGGAAGTAAATGAAACGTATGCCAAATTTTTAAAAATATACGAGGAAGGCACACAAACATTCATACCAAAACAGAGATGCAGGGCCAGAAAACAGGATTGGTTCGACAGAAATTGTGAGAGAGCAAGAGACCAAAAGACACAAAAATGGAATCAGTATAGGAAGAGGCCGAACCCCCAAACATACCAGCGATACAAAGATGCGAGAAATAACTATATGGCAGTAAGGAGAGAGGCAGAAAGAAATTTTGAAAAAGGGATAGCGGATAAATGTAAAACAGAACCGGGCCTATTCTACAAATTCATAAACAACAAATTGCAGGTAAAGGATAATATCCAGAGGTTGAAAATGGGAAACAGATTCACGGAAAATGAAAATGAAATGTGTGAAACATTAAATGAAAAGTTCCAAAGTGTGTTTGTACAAAATGAAATCTTCAGAGAACCAGACACAATAAGAATTCCAGAGCACAACATAGAGCGGATAGAGGTGTCTAGAGATGAAGTGGAAAATATGCTAAAGGAGCTCGGGAAGAACAAAGCAGCTGGCCCAGATGGCGTTTCACCATGGGTTCTGTGAGAATGTGCATCTGAGCTCAGCATTCCACTTCACCTGATCTTTCAGGCATCCCTGTGTACAGGAATCGTAGCAGACGTGTGGAAACAGGCTAACATAGTTCCAATCTACAAAAGTGGCAGCAGGGAAGACCCCCTCAATTATAGACCTGTATCATTGACAAGTGTAATAGTGAAAGTATTGGAAAAACTAATCAAAACTAAATGGGTAGAACACCTGGAGAGAAATGATATAATATCAGACAGACAGTATGGTTTTCGATCTGGAAGATCCTGTGTATCGAATTTACTCAGTTTCTATGATCGAGCCACAGAGATATTACAGGAAAGAGACGGTTGGGTTGAGTGCATCTATCTGGACCTAAAAAAAGGCTTTCGACAGAGTTCCACATAAGAGGTTGTTCTGGAAACTGGAAAATATTGGAGGGGTGACAGGTAAGCTTCTATCATGGATGAAAAATTTTCTGACTGATAGAAAAATGAGGGCAGTAATCAGAGGCAATGTATCAGACTGGAGAAATGTCACAAGTGGAGTACCACAGGGTTCAGTTCTTGCACCAGTGATGTTTATTGTGTACATAAATGATCTACCAGTTGGTATACTGAATTATATGAACATGTTTGCTGATGATGCTAAGATAATAGGAAGGATAAGAAATTTAGATGATTGTCATGCCCTTCAAGAAGACCTGGGCAAAATAAGTATATGGAGAACCACTTGGCAAATGGAATTTAATGTTAATAAATGTCATGTTATGGAATGTGGAATAGGAGAACATAGACCCCACACAACCTATATATTATGTGAGAAATCTTTAAAGAATTCTGATAAAGAAAGAGATCTAGGGGTGGTTCTAGATAGAAAACTATCACCTGAGGACCACATAAAGAATATTGTGCAAGGAGCCTATGCTATGCTTTCTAACTTCAGAATTGCATTTAAATACATGGATGGCGATATACTAAAGAAACTGTTCATGACTTTTGTTAGGCCAAAGCTAGAATATGTAGCTGTTGTGTGGTGCCCATATCTTAAGAAGCACATCAACAAACTGGAAAAGGTGCAAAAACATGCTACTAAGTGGCTCCCAGAACTGAAGGGCAAGAGCTACGAGGAGACGTTAGAAGCATTAAACA
Organism: Procambarus clarkii; assembly: GCF_040958095.1. NCBI lineage: Eukaryota > Metazoa > Arthropoda > Malacostraca > Decapoda > Cambaridae > Procambarus > Procambarus clarkii. The sequence goes on from NC_091155.1 coordinate 7,869,510, forward strand.
TGCCAAAACTAGAAGACAGAAGAAAAAGAGGTGATATGATCACTACATACAAAATAGTAACAGTAATTGATAAAATCGACAGGGAAGATTTCCTGAGACCTGGCACTTCAAGAACAAGAGGTCATAGATTTAAACTAGCTAAACACAGATGCCGAAGAAATATAAGAAAATTCACCTTCGCAAATAGAGTGGTAGACGGTTGGAACAAGTTAAGTGAGAAGGTGGTGGAGGCCAAGACCGTCAGTAGTTTCAAAGCGTTATATGACAAAGAGTGCTGGGAAGACGGGACACCACGGGCGTAGCTCTCATCCTGTAACTACACTTAGGTAATTACACTTAGGTAATTACACACACACACACACATACACACACATACATACCCCCCTAGATGCCCAGACCCCATTCGCCTACCAGGCACTCCCAGGCACCCCCCTAGCACCCCCCCACTCACCCCCACAGCCCCCACTTGCCCCCCAGACACCCCCCAGTTCCCCCCAGACCCCTGGTGAAAGGGGGAACTCTGACACCCGAGTTTCCAAGAAGAGTCTCAAGGTTTGGTACACCAATGCTGATGGGGTAGCCAATAAAGCAGAAGAGATAAAAGAAAGAGTTAGTGAGGCAGACCCAGACATAGTGGCAATAGTGGAAACTAAAATAAATGGCATGATCTCGGATGCAATCTTTCCAGAGGGGTACCAGGTGATAAGAAAAGAAAGGACACAGAGACAGGGAGGAGGAGTGGCACTACTAATAAAGCGGAAATGGAAGTTTGATGAGCTGGAAAATCCGGGTACCAATGAAAGCACAAGCTTCATACATGGAACTCTGACAGTGGATGGGAAGAAGATTGTAATCTTGATACTCTACAATCCCCCACCAAACAGTAGAAGGCCCAGGCAGGAGTACGAGGACAGCAACAAGACATGTATGGATGAACTGCAGAGGGCAGCAACTTTAGCGCATAGAATGAGAGCGAAGCTGCTGGTCATGGGGGACCTAAATCACAGAGAGATAGATTGGGGAACGAGGAATCCCCATGGCGGGGAGGAGACCTGGGGAGCGAAGCTGGTAGACGTTATTGACAGGAATTTCCTAACACAGCATGTGAAAGAAGATACTAGGGAAAGAGGAGGGGATACGCCCAGCCTATTAGATCTCATTATCACTCAGAATGTAGAAGACATCGAGAAGTTGGAACATGAAATACCACTAGGAGCTAGTGACCATTGTGTCCTAGTCTTTGACTACATGATGGAGCTTAAAATTGTGACCAAAGGACAAGAGGTCCGGGAAAGGAGACTTGATTACAGAAAAGGGGACTACAGAAGGATAAGGGACTACCTGGGAGAAGTGCAGTGGGAGGAAGAACTTAGAGGAAAAACAGTGCAAGGTATGATGAACCAAGTCATATTGAAATGCAAGGAGGCTGAAGATAGATTTATTCCAACAATAAAGGAAAAAAGCAGGAGGGAATATAATAACCCATGGTTTAATAGACAGTGTCAGGAAGCAAAGGTGAGAAGCAGGAGGGAGTGGAGGAAGTACAGAAGACAAAGGACAGAGGACAACAGGATTAGATGTAACAGAGCTAGGAATGATTACATTAACATAAGACGAGTGTCGGAAAGAAATTATGAGAACGATATTGCAGTCAAAGCGAAAAAGCAACCAAAATTACTACATAGCCATATAAGAAGGAAGATGTCGGTAAATGACCAAGTGACAAGACTGAGGAAAACAGAAGGGGCATATACAGAAAGCGACAAGGAAATCTGCGAGGTACTGAATGCAAAATTCCATGGAGTGTTCACAACCGAGCCTGAGCAGCTCCCATTGTTAGAAGAGATTACCCAAGATGAAAGACTATCAGATATAGAGGTGACAGCAGAGGATGTAATGAAACAGTTGACAACACTGGATGCAAATAAAGCTGTTGGACCAGACAAAGTATCTCCGTGGATACTTAAAGAGGCAGCGTGCCTCTCAGCGTGCCTCTGGCAATGATCTTTAATGAGTCACTTATGTCGGGAGAATTGCCCAGTTGCTGGAAGGAGGCAAATGTCGTACCGATTTTCAAAAAGGGTGATAGGGAGGAGGCACTTAACTACACACCCGTATCACTGACAAGCATCCCCTGCAAAATACTTGAAAGAATAATTAGGCTAAGACTTGTTGAGCACCTGGAGAGCATTGGGTTTGTAAACAAGCACCAACATGGGTTCTGGACAGGGAAATCATGCCTAACAAACCTTTTAGAATTCTATGATAAAGTAACAAGGATAAGGCAGGACAGAGAAGGCTGGGCAGACTGCATATTTCTTGACTGCCAAAAGGCCTTTGATACAGTACCGCACATGAGACTGCTATACAAACTTGAGACGCAGGCAGGAGTAAGCGGAAAGGCCCTAGTATGGGTGAAGAACTACCTAACAGGAAGGAGCCAGAGGGTAATGGTAAGGGGCGAGAAGTCGGACTGGCGAACAGTAACAAGTGGAGTACCTCAAGGATCGGTGCTGGGACCAATCCTCTTTCTAATTTACGTAAATGATATGTTTACAGGAGTGGAATCATACATGTCAATGTTTGCAAATGACGCAAAATTAATGAGAAGAGTTGTGACAGACGAGGATTGTAGGATCCTCCAAGAGGACTTAAACAGGCTGCAGAGATGGTCAGGGAAATGGCTACTGGAGTTTAACACCAGTAAATGTAAAGTTATGGAAATGGGATCAGGTGACAGGAGACCAAAGGGACAGTACACAATGAAGGGGAACAGCCTACCTGTAACGATTCGAGAAAGAGACCTGGGAGTGGATGTGACACCTAATCTAACTCCTGAGGCACATATAAATAGGATAACGACAGCAGCGTACTCTACACTGGCGAAAATTAGAACTTCATTCAGAAACCTAAATGAGGAAGCTTTTAGGGCGCTTTACACTGCCTACGTGAGACCCGTCTTAGAGTATGCCGCGCCATCATGGAGCCCCCACCTGAAGAAACACATAAAGAAACTGGAGAAGGTTCAGAGGTTTGCGACGAGGCTTGTCCCAGAGCTACGAGGGATGGGATATGAAGAGCGGCTGAAGGAACTGAACCTTACGACACTAGAGAAAAGAAGGGAGAGAGGAGATATGATAGGGACATATAAAATACTCAGGGGAATTGACAAAGTGGAAATAGATGAAATGTTCACACGTAATAATAACAGAACGAGGGGACATGGGTGGAAACTGGAAACTCAGATGAGTCACAGAGATGTTAGGAAGTTTTCTTTTAGCGTGAGAGTAGTAGAAAAATGGAATGCACTTGGGGAACAGGTTGTGGAAGCAAATACTATTCATACTTTTAAAACTAGGTATGATAGGGAAATGGGACAGGAGTCATTGCTGTAAACAACCGATAGCTAGAAAGGCGGGATCCAAGAGTCAATGCTCGATCCTGCAAGCACATATAGGTGAGTACATATAGGTGAGTACACACACACACACACACACACACACACACACACACACACACACACACACACACACACACACACACACACACACACACACACACACACACACACACCTTTCCCCTGCTTCAACCGAACAACAACCCCAACTACTCCTCCGCCCCTGCTACATCGCACATGTCAACGACCCTCACGGGACAAGCCATACCTCCCCACCCCTCCATCCCTACTACCTCCTCCAACTCCCCTGCCCCTTCTACCCCATTGCCTTTAATTCCACCTGCTCCATCGCAGCTTCCACTGCACCCGTCTTCCCCTCACCCCACCTCTGCACCCTCGGCTCCCATATAACCCCCTCACCTTGTGACCCCCTAACATATCAGACCAGGAATGCTGATATTCCTGGACCTCGAAAAAGCCTTTGAACTGGCTAGCGCCCCAGCTATTCTCTGCTGCCTCATTGACAAAGAGGTCAGAGGCAACCTGCTCTCCTGGACCAAAAACTGTCTCAAACAGAGAAGCAAGAGTGAAACTTCATGGCACAGTCTCTGAGTACAAAAGACATGAAAATGGTACACCGCAAGGAGGTATTCTCAGCCCTCTTCTCTTCAACTGTTTAATGGAAAGAATAATGAGGTTGAAACTCCCACATCACTGCAGGCTGCTAAACTACGCGGACGACTTTGTCATCATCATAAAAGGAAGGGATGCGGCGCGCCTTGCACCCAAATGCTTAGACTGCATCAGTAAAGAGGCAAAACAGATTGGGATCAAACTCAATCCCTCAAAGTCAAAGGCCATGCCCATAAAAATAGCGAAGCCCAATATCCAACTCACAGTACAGGGTCAACCAATAGAATGGGTTGACACCTATCAGTCTCTAGGAATCATCCTGGACACACATATGAATTTTAATGCTGAGGTCACTTACTTGAGAGAGCGAACTGCGGCCCGGACGGCAATCCTCAGGTCGCTAACCTCCCTTTCTGGAGGAGCCAATCTGCAAGTCCTTCGCACATACTATGTACAGGCAGTCAGATCAATGATCGATTATGCCGCACCTGCACTCACAAATCAATCACACCAACAGTGGAAAAAGCTTGAAGTTGCCCCCAAAAAAAAACACTGCTATGAGAACAATGCTGCACTGGGAGCCCCCATGTGGACCAGGCTTGAAACTCTTAGACGGGAGACGGGTTTGCCCTCTCTACAAGAAAGAATATCACAAAGGACAGCTACAATTATCAGCAAGATAATTATTTCTACTGATCCAATCCCAGTACGGCAGGCCTTGGTGATTGGACTTGGCCAAAACAATGGAAACTCTTGGATTGCAAGAGCAGAAAAAGTCCTAAACAGACTACATTTAAAAAACATGATTCTTGATAGAGAGGGTGATCATCCACACCCAAATTACACTCCTTCCGCGCCGTGGGAAGAGCCTACTTTCAAAATAGTAATAGCAAGTCTCCCAATGAAAAAGGCTGCCTATGATCCGACTATCCTAAGGCGCATAATAGAAGAGCAAATGTATAGCATAGCAGTAACAGGAGCCACCAACATCTTCACAGACGGATCGGTGGACACAGAATATGAGAGTGCTGGCGCTGCTCTTTGCACGACCAGCGTACAGGCATATTGGAGACTGGGAGGACTAGTATCATCAACCCAAACTGAGCTGTTTGCCATACAACAGGCATTCGCATATGTGATTGCACAAAACACTAAAAATGCAATCATACACACAGACTCAAAAGCTGCACTTCAAATACTAGGACAAAAACAGTGGAAAGATAATGTGGAAATAATTACCACCATTTTGTATCTTGGAGCAGTCGCTAAAGGCAAAGGACTCAACATAACTTTAAACTGAATCCCATCCCATATTGGAATCCCATTAAATGAAAAAGCTGATGAAATTGCTAAATTGGCAACTCGTCATCCAGTGATACATAAAACAATTCAACCCAGCCTAGAGAACATAAAAAACATCATCACCAAAAAACTCTCACATCTCAACAAAGCCTACCTGCACCAGAGAATAGCTGAAGGTTCGCCATCTGCAACATGGTATCTTCAGGCAACCAAATTAGAAAGGTTAAATATCGCAAAAGGAATCCACAGGGAAATAGCAGTTAGGTTATATAGACTACGTCTAGGTTACAGATGCAACTGGGAGATTGGTGAACCCTGACAGAGAGAGTGCATCTTCTGCCAAACTGTCACAGAAAAGCCATTACTTCAATATCTTCTGGAATGTGAAGCAACCAATGACCTTAGAAGAGCTTTAAGAGTTCCTGAATCATGCAGTGGCCACCCTGAAGCCATCAACACAGCCACTCTCCTGGTCAACAAAGGTGTCCAGCAGCTGGACTCCCTCAAAAAGACTGTGAAGCAGTATCCTCCCCGGCGATAACAGCTTGATGGTTAAATGCAACCTCAGAATACTGAGAAAAAAAAATGTACCACTTACAGGCTATTCATGCCCGTGCCACCTCTTGTGTGGCTTAATCTTTATCAATCAATCAATCACCCCCTAACACCATCACCCATCTCCCTCTTCCCCTCTTCTACCCCAAAATCCCCACCTGTCTCTGATTCCTCCCCTGACTAATACACCCTTTCTTCCACTCCCAGCACCCATGCTCCATTCTCCTCTCAGCCCTCTGCCCCCACTATTCCTCTCCCCTCCCAACCTCTCAACCTCTATCTGACCCTAAGCATAACTCTACTTCTCAACCCCCCTATGCCATTCAGACCCTCCCTAATTTTCAGACCCATTATGCCCTTCCTACCCTTCCCTAGATGCCCAGCCCCCATTCGCCTACCAGGCACTCTCAGGCATCCTCCAGCACCCTCCTGGACACCCCCCCAGCCCCCAGTCGCCCCCCAGTCCCCCTCCCCCAGACCCCCGGTGAAAAGGGGAACTCTGGCACTAGAGTTTCCAAGAAGAGTCTCAAGGTTTGTAACACCAATGCTGATGGGGTATCCAACAAAGCAGAAGAGATAAAAGAAAGAGTTAGTGAGGCAGACCCAGACATAGTTGCAACAGTAGAAACTAAAATAAACGGCATGATCTCTGATGCAATGTTTCCAGAGAGATACCAGGTGATAAGGAAAGAAAGGACACAGAGACAGGGAGGAGGAGTGGCACTCCTAATATAGAAGAAATGGAAGACCTGGAAAATCCTGGTACCAATGAAAACACAAGCTTCATTCATGGAACTCTGACAGCAGATGGAAAAAAGATTGTAATCTTGATACTCTACAATCCCCCACCAAAGAGTAGAAGGCCCAGGCAGGAGTATGATGACAGCAACAAGGCATGTGTAGATGAACTGCAGAGGGCAGCAACAACAGCGCATATAATGAGAGGGAAGTTGCTGGTCACGGGTTACCTTACCTTGAGGTTACCTTGAGGTTACCTTGAGGTGATTCCGGGGCTCAGCGACCCCGCGGCCCGGTCGTCGACTAGGCCTCCTCGTTGCTGGACTGGTCAACCAGGCTGTTGGACGCGGCTGCTCGCAGCCTGACGTATGAGTCACAGCCTGGTTGATCAGGTATCCTTTGGAGATGTTTGTCAAGTTCTCTCTTGAACACTGTGAGGGGTCGTTATGGGAACGCCAAGGAAAGCGGATAAACATCTCCGTTGATCGCCTTAAACCAGCACACTATGACGCTGCTCCCAGATGGGGGACCTAAATCATGGAGAGATAAATTGGGAAACAAGGAATCCCCATGGCAGGGAGAAAACGTGGGGAGCGAAATTAGTAGACGTTATTGACAGGAATTTCCTAACACAGCATGTGAAGGAAAGACACAAAGGAAAGAGGAGGGGATACGTCGAGCCTATAAGACCTAAATTTCACCCACAATGTAGAAGACATCGAGAATTTGGAACATGAAATACAACTAGGAGCCAGTGACCATTGTGTCATAGTCTTTGACTACATGATGGAACTCAAAGTTGTGACCAAAGGATAAGAGGTCCGGGAAAGGAGAGTTGATTACAGGAAAGGGGACTACAGACGGATAAGGGACTACCTGGGAGAAGTGCAGTGGGAGGAGGAAATTAGAGGAAAAACAGTGCAAGGTATGATGAACCAAGCCATATGGAAATGCAAGGAGGCTGAAGAGAGATCTATTCCAACAGTAAAGGAAAATAAGCAGGAGGGAATATAATAACCCTGGTTTAATAGACAGTGTCAGGAAGCAAAAATGAGAAGCAGAAGGGAGTGGAGGAAGTGCAGAAGACAAAAGACAGAGGACAACAGGATTAGATGTAACAGAGCTAGGAAAGATTACATTAACATAAGACGAGTATCGAAAAAAATTACGAGAATGATATTGCAATCAAAGCGAAAAACAACTTAAACTACTACATAGCCATATAAAAAGGAAGATGTCGGTAAATGAACAAGTGACAAGACTGAGGAAAACAGAAGGGGCATATACAGAAAGTGACAAGGAAATCTGCGAGGTACTGAATGCAAGTTTCCATGGAGTGTTCACAACAGAGCCTGAGCAGCTCCCATTGTTAGAAGGGATTACCCTAGTCGGGAGACTATCAGATATAGAGGTGACAGCAGAGAAGGTAATGAAACAGTTGACAACACTGGATGCAAATAAAACGGTTGGACTAAAACGGAGAGGGGATATGATAGGAACATATAAAATACTCAGGGGAATTGACAAAGGGGAGATATATGAAATGTTCACACGCAATAGTAACAGAACGACGGGACATGGGTGGAAGCTGGAAACTCAGATGAGTCACAGAGATGTTAGGAAGTATTCTTTTAGCGTGCGGGTAGTGGAAAAATCGAATGCACTTAAGGAACAGCTTGTGGAAGCAAACTCTATTCATAATTTGAAAACAAGATATTATAGGGAAATGGGACAGGAGTCATTGCTGTAAGCAACCGATGGCTAGAAAGGTGGGATCCAAGAGTCAATGCTCGATCCTACAAGCACAAATAGGTGAGTACACACGCACACACGCATGCACACACACATACACACACACACACACACGCATTCACACGCTGCCGGTGGGAGACAACCACGATTAATGAGGTCCGAGGAAATTCTACAATTTCTCGGGACATTGAAGGAGTATAGAGGCTAGATCATAATATTTGGCCTCTCGCAGTGTGTAGCTAGCAGGGTGCAACATAGCATAGTCATATCGCTAGCGATAGTGCGAAGAAACCAAAGTGGAGCTAGTGGCAGCACCGGTGCATATACAGTGAGGAGAACCGCTTTGAGCGACTTGACCTGACGGCCAGCATAGGACGACCCGCCGTGGAACTGCCTGATTGTGTTTGGGTGGTGACTGTGATCAGTGGTACAGTAAATTAGTGAACTGTAACACAACGATACAGTGACTGACTCCAGAGCTTTGTGTAGACAGTGACGCTGTCTTTGTGTAGAAAGCGTCGCCTCCCACTTTGAATCACCAAGTGGGAGGCGACGACAGAGCACCATCGTCATCCATACATCGTCATTACTCATCTAGATGTGTGAGCGGAAAGGCGGACTGGTATGTACCCCTCTCTGGTCAATTAATCAGGTGTACAGTGTGAGGTAAAATATTATCAAATTCTTGTTCAGGATAGCATATATATTTAAAATCTCAAAGTGGCTCATTTTGGGTAGAGGTTAACGCTTACGGGAACTCGTGACACATGCACACACGCATGCACGCACGCACATGCACGCACGCACGCATGCCCACGTACGTATGCACGCACACACAAATGCACACGCAAAAACACACACACACACACACACACACACAAACATTCAGTCAGGGAAGAAAGGATTAACACCTTTTGTGGAAAGAGGTAAGACCCCACTATACCCCACCCCCTCTCTTACCCCCCATCTGACCTGATCTGACCTGGTCACCACCACCACCCTCCCCCACCCCCAGTCCCCCGCATCCCCCTTACACACACTCTCCCTCTCTCTCTCTCTCTCTCTCTCTCTCTCTCTCTCTCTCTCTCTCTCTCTCTCTCTCTCTCTCTCTCTCTCTCTCTCTCTCTCTCTCTCTCTCTCTCTCTCTCTCTCTCTCTCTCTCCCCCTCTCTCTTTGTCTCTCTGTCTCTGTCTCTCTCTCTCTCTGTCTCTCTCTCTCTCTCTCTCTCTCTCTCTCTCTCTCTCTCTCTCTCTCTCTCTCTCTCTCTCTCTCTCTCTCTCTCTCTCTCTCTCTCTCTCTCTCTCTCTCTCTCTCACTCTCTCTCTCTCTCTCTCTCTCTCTCTCTCTCTCTCTCTCTCTCTCTCTCTCTCTCTCTCTCTCTCTCTCTCTCTCTCTCTCTCTCTCTCTCTCTCTCTCTTTCTCTCTTTCTCTCTCTATCTATCTCTCTCTCCCTCACCCCGCTCTGCCCTTCTGACAAATCCTATCACGACACAACTAGAAACAGGGTCAAGCATGACAGGCAGAGGCAACAGGGGAACAGGGAAAAGTCCAGGTGTCGAAATGAAGGAAATGTTCGCCCTGTTTCTGGAGGACATCATGAGTGAGATGCAGGAAATGATGCAGGAAATGAAGAATGAAATAAGCAACCTAAAAAGAGAGCTGACAGCAGCAAAGGAGGAGATTAGATCCCTCAATGAGAACAGTATCGATGATATGACTCAGATAACCACCCAGGGAGAAGGTGGTAATAGTATTTTGGAAGAGAATGCCACAATAAAAGCAACATTTGCAGAAATGCTGAAAAAAGCAACTCTGAAGTAATGCAGTGATGGAGGTAGCCATGAAAGCAGCCACCTCACAGGAAGCGGCACACTCCACTTGCCAGCTGCTGGAAAGGTGAAGATCAGTGGTAGCTGTGGGTATTAAAGAGCAGGAAGGCTCTAAAAGGAAAGAGTGGAATGATAAGGACAAAGCGGCAGTGAATGAAATACTGAAGTCACCAGACATGGAAGGGGCTGAGCATAGAATTGAGAAGGTTTTCTTGTTAGGCTGGTACAAAAAAGACCAAGAACGTGTGTTAAAGATCGTGTTTGCAAACGAGAACACAAAGGAGACGATTCTAACAAAGAAAAGCCACTTGCAACATGTGGGAGAATTAAAAAAAGTATTCCTCCAGAGGGACATGACGAGGGAGGAGAGGGCCATGGCGGCAGAAGCAAGGAAGAAGCGCAGGGCGAGAGGGGAAAACCAGGAAACCACAGCTCCCAACATATCACCCCCAGAGGCGAGGGGGGAACCCACAACCAGCTACCCAGTAACACCAGCCGGGAAGGCAACCCCACCACCCTCCTCTGCATAGAAAACCCCCCTTTCCTTCCTGCCCTCCCTCCCCTTTCACCCCATACCCTCCCTGTCCTTCCCCCTTCACTTAACCCCCCACCCCTCATCCCAGTATCCTCTGCAACCCTGGTATCCACCTCACAAATCCTCACACCCATGGCACAGCTTCCTCCACCAGCAGAACATTCACCAAGGAGGAGATCTGAGAAGGGACAGAAGAAAGTGAGCCTCAAGGCAATGTACACTAACATAGATGGAATTACAAATAAAGCAAATGAGCTTGGAGAACGGGTACTAGAGGAAAACCCAGACATAATAGCTCTCACAGAAACAAAGCTAATGAAAACCATAAGAAATGCAGTGTTCCTGTGGGAACACTGCGTTTGTTATGGTTATATGTTATGAGGAAAGAGAGAGAAGGAAGAGGCGGTGGTGGTGTAGCTCTGCTGGTAAGAAAAGGCTGGGATTTTGAGGAGTTGGTTGTTCAGGGATGTGAAGGATTCAGTGAGTACATAATAAGTACAATAACAACTGGAGGGCAAAAAATTATAGTCGTAGTCATATATAATCCACCACCAAATGACAGAAGACCCAGACAGGAATATGATAGAAACAACATGGCCACCATCAATATAATAGAGAGAGCAGCTTCTGTTGCTAGCAGGAATGGATCTGGAATACTAATCATGGGAGACTTCAACCATGGGAAGATAGATTGGGAGAACAGAGACCTGCATGGAGGACCAGAAACATGGAGAGCTAAGCTGCTGGACGTGGCAACAAGAAACTTTCTCAGCCAGCACATTAAGGAACCAACAAGAATGAGAGGAGAAGATGAACCAGCAATGCTTGATCTGATATTTACCCTAAATGAGTGGGATATAAGGGAAGTCAAGATGGAAGCACCCTTGGGAATGAGTGATCACAGTGTATTGAACTTTGAGTACCTGGTAGAGCTAGGAATTATCCCCCCCCCCCCCGAAAAAGAACTAGGAAACAAAAGGCTGGCATACCGACAGGAAAATTATGAGAAGATGAGAAGCAAAAGAAGAATCCATGGTATAATAAGGCATGTATGGAAGCAAAGAAACTGAACAAATGGGCGTGGAGGAACTTCCGGAATAACAGAACACCAGAAAGCAGAGAGAGATACCAGAGAACCAGGAATGAGTATGTCAGGGTGAGAAGAGAAGCAGAGAAAAGTTATGAAAATGATATAGCAAACAAAGCCAAGACCGAACCAAAGCTACTCCACAGTCACATCAGAAGGAAAACAACAGTGAAAGAACAGGTAATGAAACTTAGAACAGTCGAGGACAGGTATACAAAGAATGACAAAGAGGTGTGTGAAGAACTCAACAAGAGGTTCCTGGAGGTCTTCGCAATAGGACAAGGTGAGGTCACTGTGCTAGGAGAAAGGGAGGTAAACCAGGCGGCCTTGGAAGAGTTCGAAATTACGAGAGAGGAGGTCAAGAGACACCTGCTGGATCAGGATTTTAGAAAGGCTGTTGGTCCAGACAGGATCTCGCCATGTGTACTGAAAGAGTGTGCAGAGGCACTATGCTTGCCACTCTCCATAGTGTATAGTAGGTCACTGGAGACGGGAGACCTACTAGAAATATGGAAGACGGCGAATGTGGTCCCAATATAAAACAAAAAGGGCGACAGGCAAGAGGCACTGAACTATAGGCTAGTGTCCTTGACTTGTATACCATGCAAGGTGATGGAGAAGATCGTGAGAAAAAACCTGGTAGCACATCTGGAGAGAAGGGACTTCGTGACAAATCGCCAACATGGGTTCAGGGCGGGTAAATCTTGCCTTACAAGCTTGATAGAATTCTACGATCAGGTGACAAAGATTAAGCAAGAAAGAGAGGGCTGGGCGGACAGCATTTTCTTGGATTGTCGGAAAGCCTTTGACACAGTACCGCATAAGAGGCTGGTACATAAGCTGGAGAGACAGGCAGGTGTAGCTGGTAAGGTGCTCCAGTGGATAAGGGAGTATCTAAGCAATAGGAAGCAGAGAGTTACGGTGAGGGGTGAGACCTCCGATTGGCGTGAAGTCACCAGTGTAGTCCCACAGGGCTCTGTACTCGGTCCTATCTTGTTTCTGATATATGTAAATGATCTCCCAGAGGGTATCGATTCATTTCTCTCAATGTTTGCAGACGATGCTAAAATTATAAGAAGGATTAAAACAGAAGAGGACTGCTTGAGGCTTGATTATTCTTTTTGCGTCTTCGTCGTGTTAGCTCCTTGTCTGTTCGGGTGGTCTTGTCCTTCCTCTCGTGGTTGTTTCAGGACCGTCATCTTATGCCTAACACTGTCGCTTCGTATCGTGCGGCGCTGGCGGAGCCGCTTCAGCTTGCTTTCGGTATTAATGTTACGTCTGCGCCGTTTCGCAAGCTGTCTCGTGCATTGTTTCACCTCCGGCCTGCTCATGCGTCGCCTGAGCCGTCCTGGTCTTTGGACAGAGTGCTCGCTTTCCTTTCGTCTCCTCGTTTCGTTGTGGCCCCTTCGGTCCAGGATTGTTTTTCCAAGGCACTTTTCTTGTTGGCTTTGGCCTCTGGGGGTCGGGTAGGGGAGCTTCATGCTCTCCTCCGGCGCAGGGGTTTCTGCTCTTTTGGTCGTGGTGATAGTTTTGTTCGTTTGCAGCCGTCTCCTTCTTTTCTGGCGAAGAATGAGACTGCTGCATTCCGGAGGGGTCCATGGGTGGTTGATGCTTGGTTGGTCAGGCCGGGGGTGCATCATGTTTTGTGTCCGGTTGCGGCGCTTCGCCGTTATTTGCGCGCCACAGCTTCTGTGTCCGGGGACGCGCTGTGGGTTGATCCGGTTTCCCTTCTTCCCTGTTCGCGGGTTCGGGTCTCTCAGGTCGTCCACAGGGTTATTAGGTCCAGCCAGCCTGTGGTCTATCCCCGTGCCCATGACGTTCTTAAGTTCGCGGCTCTTGCTGCCGTCTTTGGGAATATGTCTTGGTCTGATATTCGGGCGCGGGGATTTTGGCGGTCGAACAGGGTCCTGGCTGTTCGTTACCTTGTGAATGTCCCTGGGCCTCGTCGGGCCTCTGTTGCTTTGGGTCGGCGGTTGCAGCCAGTTGTCTCGGCTTCGAGTTGAGGGGTGAGCGACGACCGCCTCCCGGGTAAGTCCCTCTTTTTCTGTCTGTGGGTAGTTAGCTCCGGGGAGCCGACGGGGCTCCCCCCAGAAAACCAGCGTTGAATGTAATGAAACGCCATTTTCTGGGTGAGTCCCGGAGGCTCCCCGGCATCCCTCCCTTCCTCCGGTCGGCGGTTTTTCGCGTTTTTGACATCCAGCCTCAAGAACTGAGGTGTGGGTAGCCGGCGCGGGGGGTCTGGGGCTCCCCCTTCCCCCTCCCGGGGAGGGGGGAGCTGCGCAGACAGCGGCGCGGCAGTGTGTGACGTCACACTAGTTTGCTTGTTTTCGGTTGGGGAGTTCTATCCACTAGTTCGGTTTTTGGTAGCAATTTTAACCAGAATAGGGGTTTGTTTTGGGGCGCTTACCTTTCTGGGTGCCTGTTCCGGTCGATGGCAGACATAGAATGCTTCCAACTACACGGGGGCTTCTATAGGCCATTGCTCCCCTTGCCTCTCTGAGGGGGCCCGGTTCTGGCCGTGGTCCCCGGTAGGCCTAAGAACTCCATACACATGACTGATGCCAAAATCTGACATTAGCATATCAGCCTGGGATAGCTCCGGGGAGCCTCCGGGACTCACCCAGAAAATGGCGTTTCATTACATTCAACGCTGTTTTTTTTTTATTAAGAAGATTAGGTATACACAGCAATGTGCTGCTACCCTATTCTATATGGAATATTACACAGTGTAGATAAAAAACTAGCTATAAGTTTATCTAAAACTCCCATCTCACAGGATGGTTAGACATACTGTACATGGAATCAATTTAGAAAATACCAGCCTCAGTACAAAAAACAAATCAACTCTGACTAAACAACTCTAAGCAATTTTCACAAGAGGTAAGCACTGAATCATGGAAACATTATATTATAATTACTCTTACCAGTTTCTACAAGACTCCTCTCAAACAATGTATTTTTAAACATGTTTAGGTATACACAGCAATGTGCTGCTTCCCTATTCTGTATAAAGGACCACACAGTGTAGATCAAAAACCAGCTACAAGCTCATCCAACATCCTCACCTCACAGGATGGCCAGTCATACATGGAATTAGGAGAGAACAAAATACTTAATGCTGATCTATTAGCCTCCACTGGCAAAATCTGGGTACAGCACAAGAATATCTTCCAATATTCCTGAGTGTATGAAGTAATTACAGAGCTCAAAATACCTCATACCATTTGGTATGAAGTCACTGATAACAGGGCAATCACAGATATGGTGTTGGAGAGTATGTTCTCTCAAGTAGGACTGAAAATAGATGTTTTTTTCCACCAAGAGGGCTATAAACCCATTGAACCGCCTACCCGCTGAAGCCGTAAATGCCAAATTCCAGCTAAAAAATATCATTAAGACAATTGGCGGGCCCTTTAACAAGCCGCCGGCTTTCTGTCCTCGTCGAGGCCACTAGATAGTTAGTGGCCCTTGGGTAAATTCAGTAAATATATACAATAATTGTCAGCGCATCTTCCGAGCAACAAGGACAGCTACACAGTATCTCTTAGAATTACGTAGGTAAACAACAAATGTAACATATTTGTTTACTGCAATGTCGGTGCTGGCTGTAGAAGTTGAAAAAACATTGTTTTACTCGAAATATACTAATTTTATAAGAAAATTCGACGTAAATAGGAGGCAGTAGAGCTCCGATAAACCAGCGCTAAATCTTCAATATGAAGAATGTTGCTGCTCTCTGATTGGCTAAACGAAACACAGTAGTGACCTCTATCGGCACGCAGGTGAACCAACAATTTTCTTCCTAAGTGGACGTTATTGAATTGCACCTAAGCATCTTCTTAGGGCGCACTTAGGAACCTTCGTAGCAAACCCACTTACAAAGAAATACACAGAGCTTCCTGAATCTAGGTCCAGGCCTCCATCCCCAGGAAGCAGCCCGTGACAGCTGACTAACACCCAGGTACCTATTTTACTGCTAGGTAACAGGGGCATAGAGTGAAAGAAACTCTGCCCAATGTTTCTCGCCGGCGCCTGGGATCGAACCCAGGACCACAGGATCACAAGTGCAGCGTGCTGTCCGCTCGGCCGACCGGCTCCTGAGGCTGGCCAACATACGAACGGCATTCAGAAACTTGTGTAAAGAATCATTCAGAACTTTGTATACCACATATGCCAGGCCAATCCTGGAGTATGCAGCCCCAGCATGGAGTCCATTTCTAGTCAAGGATAAGACTAAACTGGAAAAGGTTCAAAGGTTTGCCACCAGACTAGTACCCGAGCTGAGAGGTATGAGCTACGAGGAGAGACTACGGGAACTAAACCTCACGTCGCTAGAAGACAGAAGAGTTAGAGGGGGATATGATCACCTCATACAAGATTCTCAGAGGAATTGACAGGGTAGATAAAGACAAGCTATTTAACACAAGGGGCACACGCACTAGGGGACACAGGTGGAAACTGAGTGCACAAATGAGCCACAGAGATATTAGAAGGAATTTTTTTAGTGTCAGAGTAGTTGACAAATGGAATGCATTAGGCAGTGATGTGGTGGAGGCTGACTCCATACACAGTTTCAAGTGTAGATATGATAGAGCCCAATAGGCTCAGGAACCTGTACACCAGTTGATTGACAGTTGAGAGGCTGGACCAAAGAGCCAGAGCTTAACCCCCGCAAGCACAAATAGGGCAAGCACAAATAGGTGAGTACACACACACACACACACACACACACACACACACAGAGGCCAGTGTCCTTAACTTGTATACCATGCAAGGTGATGAAGAAGATCGTGAGAAAAAACTAGAAACACATCTGGAGAGGAGAGACTTCGTGACAACCCATCAACATGGGTTCAGGGAGGGTAAATCTTGCCTTACAGGCTTAATTGAATTCTACGATCGGGTGACAAAGATTAAGCAAGAAAGAGAAGGATGGGCGGACTGCATTTTTTTGGACTGTCGGAAAGCCTTTGACACAGTAT
Organism: Procambarus clarkii; assembly: GCF_040958095.1. NCBI lineage: Eukaryota > Metazoa > Arthropoda > Malacostraca > Decapoda > Cambaridae > Procambarus > Procambarus clarkii. Next base: position 7,886,320 of record NC_091155.1, read on the forward strand.
CCCATAAAAGGCTAATGCATAAGCTGGAGAAACAGGCAGGAGTAACTGGTAGGGCGCTCCAGTGGATAAGGGAGTACCTAAGCAATAGGAAGCAGAGAGTTACAGTGAGAGGTGAGACCTCAGATTGGCGTGAAGTCACCAGTGGAGTCCCACAGGGCTCTGTGCTTGGACCTATCCTGTTTCTGATATACGTAAATGATCTCCCAGATCTGCCCGAAACGCTTTGCATAATAGTGGCTTTAGGCATTGTATGTACTAGCTCTATCTATAAAGCCAACAAACTTTGTAAAATCTCTTTATGTATGTACCTTTGCCTAAATAAAAATTATAATTATTATTATTATTATTATAAAAATTATTATTATTATTATTATTATTATAGACTCATTCCTCTCAATGTTTGCTGACGATGCCAAAATTATGAGAAGGATTAAGACAGAGGAGGACAGCTTGAGACTTCAAGAAGACCTGGACAAGCTGCAGGAATGGTCGAACAAATGGTTGTTAGAGTTTAACCTAAGCAAATGTAATGTAATGTAGATAGGTGTAGGGAGCAGGAGACCAGATACAAGGTATCATTTGGGAGATGAAATCCTGCAAGAGTCAGAGAGAGAAAGACCTGGGGGTTGACATCACGCCAGACTTGTCCCCTGAAGCTCATATCAGGAGGATAACATCAGCGGCATATGCCAGGTTGGCTAGCATAAGAACAACCTTTAGAAACTTGTGTAAGGAATCTTCCAGAACCACATATGTCAGACCAATCCTGGAGTATGCGGCTCCAGCATGGAGTCCATATCTAGTCAAGCATAAGACTAAACTGGAAAAGGTTCAAAGGTTTGCCACCAGACTAGTACCAAAACTGAGGGGTATGAGCTACGAGGAGAGACTACGGGAATTAAACCTCACGTCACTGGGAGATAGAAGAGTTAGAGGGGACATGATCACCATATACAAGATTCTCAGAGGAATTGATAGGGTAGATAAAGATAGACTTTTTCTTTTTTTTTAGATAAAGACAAGGGGCACACTCACTAGGGGCAACCAGTTCTCACACTTGCTTATTGTTAATATTGGCTTATTTAATAAGTGCATATGTACCATACTAATTGATTGTGAATATTTTAGTTTACCTTGAAAAGCTTCATAGAAAACACCGACCTCACCTAACCTTCTTAGTTTGTTAAGATAAGCATCTTATTGCTTCTTAATTACAATTATTACTTAACCTATAACATTGATAGATTAAGTAATAATTGTAAATATGAAGCAATAAAATGCTTATCTTAACAAACTAAGAAGGTTAGGTGAGGTCGGTGTTTTCTATGAAGCTTTTCAAGGTAAACTAAAATATTCACAATCACATAGTATGTCACATATGCACTTATTAAATAAGCCAATATTGACTGAAGGCAAGTGCGAGAACGGGTTGCTAGGGGACACTGGTGGAAATTAAGTGCTCAAATGAGCCATAGAGATGTTAGAAAGAATTGTTTCAGTGTCTAGAGTAGCAGACAAATGGAATGCATTAGGAAGTGATGTAGTGGAGGCTGACTCCATACACAGCTTCAAGTGTAGATATGATAGAGCCTAATAGGCTCAGGAACCTGTACACCTGTTGATTGACGGTACCAAAGGCGGGACCAAAGAGCCAGAGCTCAACTCCCGCAAGCACAATTAGGTATGTACAATTAGATGAGTACACACACAATCGCTCACTAACTCACTCATTCATTCCTTCCTTCCCTCCCTTCCTCCCTCCCTTCCTCCCTCCCTCCCTCTCGCTCATTCTCTCTCTCTCTCTCTCTCTCTCTCTCTCTCTCTCTCTCTCTCTCTCTCTCTCTCTCTCTCTCTCTCTCTCTCTCTCTCTCTCTCTCTCTCTCTCTCTCTCTCTCTCTCTCTCTCTCTCTCTCTCTCTCTCTCTCTCTCTCTCTCTCTCTCTCTCTCTCTCTCTCTCTCTCTCTCTCTCTCTCTCTCTCTCTCTCTCTCTCTCTCCCCATCTCTCTCACTCACTATCATTCACTCTCTCACTCAATCCCTCTCTCACTCTGTCTCTATCACTCTCTCACTCACTCTCTCACTCACTCTCTCTCCTTCTCTCTCCCACTCAATCTCAATCTCCCACTCTCTTGCACTCTCTATCTCAGTCTCTCTCTCTCTCTCTCTCTCTCTCTCTCTCTCTCTCTCTCTCTCTCTCTCTCTCTCTCTCTCTCTCTCTCTCTCTCTCTCTCTCTCTCTCTCTCTCTCTCTCTCTCTCTCTCTCTCTCTCTCTGACTAACCCGAACACAACATAGTAGGAAAAAGAACAAAAATGACAGGTAGACACATCATTGGCACAGGAAAAATTCAGAATGACCAAATGAAGGAGATGTTCAAGCAAGCTTGGGAGGGTATCAGCAGTGAGATGCAAGCAATGAAGGATGCAATTCGCACCCTGCATAACGAGATGTTAGCAGCAAATGAGCAGATTAGAAGGCTCATAAAGAACAATATTCAGGGTCAGCTTCAGATAACCATAACAAGAGAAGATGGAAATGTATCAATTGAAGAGACTGCCACTGTACAAGCATCATTTGCTGAAATACTTACAAAGAGTCCAGAAGTAATGTCCACACTGAAGGAGGTAGCCATGAAAGCAGCTACCTCACATGAAGCAGCAAGGAGCACTAGTTACCAGCTGGAGAGGAAAAGATCAGTGGTAGTAGTGTGCATTAAAGAACAGGAAGGCTCCAATAAGACTGAATGGATTTGTAAGGACAATGAGGCCATGAGAGGGATCCTACAGGGGGTTACAGATGGAAGGTGCTGAACTAAGCATAGAGAAAGCTTTCTGGCTAGGGTGGTACAACAAGGACAGAGATCGTCTGATAAAGATAGAGTTTACAAACCAGATCACAAAGTAGGCAGTTCTAGCAAGGCCACACATCTATGGATCATCCAATAAAATCAGCAGACTTCTAGATGTTACTACTGCTCGGCTTAGACTCGGTTATAAGTATGTCTGGGAATTCTCATTATCTGCCGATGTAGACCTGACCAAATGTAAACTGTCAACAAAATTATTCGCACACCCTCCGTCACTATGTGATGGAGTGTGAAAAGATACATGAATTTAGAGACAATTCTATAACCAAGGTTCCAGCGATGTGTAAATATTTCATTCAAAATGATCTGCTACCAGAAATTTTAGCCAATTATCCCCAGTTTGCTAACTGTAGGTAGTAACTAAGTGATTGTAACCTATCCACCGCTGCCCACTGGATGGGGGGCGGTGTGCAGGACAAACATATAAATTGTGACACTAGCTCTTCACATATGTCAGTTGCTTAATTTAGAAACTGTACTTGTGGTCGATCTCGAACCCATTGTTGATGTGACGACTTATATTGAATTTTCTAACTAGCTCATCAAGATTGTAACTTGCTTAGCTAAATGAATTGTGGGGGTTCAGTCCCTGAGCCCATTATGTGCCTCTGTAACCCTTCCCACTACCGCCCACAAGATGGGTATGGGGTGCATAATAAATGAACTAAACTAACTAAAATCTAGCAAGGAAGAGCCATCTGTACCATGTGAGGAGTTACAGGAAAGCATTCCTCCAGAGGATCATGACTATGGGAAGAGAGAGAAATGGCAGCAGAGGCAAGGAGGAAGTGAAGGGGGGAGAGAAGAGAACCAGGGAACCACAGCCCCCAACTCAACAGTCCTAAAGGGAAATGGGGGAACTCCCAACCAGCACCCCAGCAACCTTAGAGGAGAGGACAACATCTTCCTCCTCCAAAGAAACCCCCCTTACCATGAACCCACCCTGTCCCCTTTCGACCCTCCCTCCCCTCACCCCATACTCTCCCTGTCCCCCCTCCCTCACCCCATATCCTCCCTGTACCCCTTTCCACCTCACCCCTTACCATCCTAGTCCCCCCTCCCCTCTCACCCCCATTCCCTCCCTGTCCCCTCCCTTCTATCATCCCCATACCTTCTCGGTCCCCTTCCTCACCCCATATACCCATATACCCCCTTGGCCCCCTCCTCCCTCACCCAATATCCTACCAGTCCCTCCTTCCCCCCCCCCTAGCCCCAGAATCCCCCAAGACCCTGTTAACCAACTCATAAATTCCCTTCCCAAACCTCACACTGCCCCCCACCCCAGACTTCCCAGCATTCCCCAACCCATGACCTCCCCCGCTTCACCACATGCCCTCCTGCTCCCCCAACCCATGTCCTAATTGACCTCCAACACCAGACCCTCAGTCACACCACCCTAAACCTCTCCCAGCCACACTGCCCCAGACCCCTCCCAGCCACACCACCCCAGACCCTCCAAGCCCCTCCTGTACCAGATCCCCCAGGTCTTCCTTCCTAGGCCCTCCTCTCTCAGCCTCCACTTGTCCCCCACCTCCAGAGGGATGAACAGAAACTGAGGATGAACAGAAAACCAACCTGTCCTCTTAAAAAGAACGTCGCTTTTGGCTGTTTGCCCGTATGGCCGAATATGGACGTAATTTGAAAATGACAAAAATAAATGAAAATAAATTTGTGATTTTTTTTTTCAACAACAGTAAGTTAAGGGTCCTCTGATAGGTTAGGTGGGCAGGAAATTCTCATAAAGTTTCAAGACGGTATGAAAAACGTTAATGGAAAGTTGCCTCTTCTAAGCTTGCCGAGTAGGCCGGACGACTCAAACAGAAAACGGGACAGTACGTCACTTTGTGAGTCGATTTTATTTCAAATTACGTCCAAATTTGGCCATAGCGCGCATACGAGCCAAAAGTGACGTTATTTTTAAGAGGACGGGTTGCTCAGTCAGCTTCAAGGTAATGTATTTGAAGATACATGGGATCACAAGGTCCTCCCATGACGATAGGAGGACCAAGAGTAGTAGTAGCAGTGATATATAACCCACCACCAAATGACAGAAGATCCAGGCAAGAGTACGATAGAAACAACATGGCAGTTAACACTATAATTGAGAGAGCCGCCGCTGTTGCCCGTAGAAATCAATCCCATCTGCCCATCATGGCGGACTTCAATCATGGAAGAATAGATTGGGAAAACACGGAACCGCATGGAGGTGAGGAAACATGGAGAGCTAAACTGTTGGAAGAGGCAAGAAGAAACTTTTAAAGTCAGCACATGAGGGGACCCACACGAATGAGAAGCAATGATGAACCAACAAGACTCGACCAAGTTTTCACTTTGAACAACTAAGACATAAAGAAATAGAGTTCGAAGCCCCCCCATTGAAATGAGTGATCCCAGTGTACTGATATTTGAGTACCTGGTCGAAGTTGGGTTAAGGTACTCAAGGAAGGGACCAGAAAACAAAAGGCCGGCATTCCGAAAGGAAAACTATGAGGAGATAAGGAAATTCCTAACAGATATAGCTTGGGAAACAGAGCTCAGAGGAAAGACAGACCAAGACTTGATGGACTACATCACACAGAAGTGTAAGGAGGCAGCAGACAAGTTCGTCCCAGTTCAAAAAAGACAAATATGAAACGTTGATGAGAAACTCATGGTTTAATCAGAGACATAAGCTAGCAAAGTAACTAAGTTCAAGGGCATGGAGAAACTATAGAAATAACAGGACACTAGAGAGCAGAGAAAAGTATCAGAGTGCCAGGAATGAATATGTCTGGGTGAAAAGAGAGGCAGAGCAACAAAATGAAAGTAACATAACGAGCAAGGCAAAGAATCAACCTATATTGCTGCACAGCCAAATCAGGAGAAAAACAACAGGGAAGGAACAGGTAATGAAACTGAGTATAGGGGCAAACAGTTTCACTGCAAACGACAAGGATGTGTGCAAAGAACTCAATAAGAAATTCCAGGAGGTCTTCACAATAGAGCAAGGAGAAGTCCCAGCGATAAGAGAGGGAATATTTAACCAAACACCACTAGAAGAGTTTGTGATTACCAGTGGGGAGGTGAGGAAGCATCTGCTAGGTTTGAATGTGACAAAGGCCCGGATGGAATCTCACCATGGATACTAAAGGAAGGAGCAGAAGCTCTGTTCCTGCCACTCTGGTGTTTACAAATCACTGGTAACAGGCGAACTGCCAAAAATTTTGAAGACGATCAATGTGGTCCTGATATACAAGAAGGGTGATAGACAGAAGGCACTGAACTACAGGCCAGTGTCCCTAACTTGCATATTGTGACGGAGTTCCCCCCCTTATAATTCTCCCACGCCTGCAGTAAGAGTCATGTCTACTTTTCCCAAGCGTTCTCTACGTTGCAGGCTACAATTTGATATATGGGAGAGAGTGAAGTGTTCTCGGAGAGCCGAGAAATTTGTGAAATAGTAATATTTTGGCCTGTGGTTTAGGCCCTTTAGGGAGCCAAGATGGCGCTGGCTTCCCTGATCTCCCGCCAAAACCGTGTGACGTCAGTGGCACCGGATTGGTCACCGACAGCAATGTGGCACCGGGAGCCAATGAAAACATCCCGTGGCGAAAGTGACGTCACGAAGGAAGGGGGTCCGGCCAGCGCGCCGGGCTGGCGCCAGCAGTCAGACACGACACGTCATAGAGGTCGGACGTGCGACGAGTGGTCTTGTCTGTCGGACAGCTGTTTCCCACTACCGTGGATTTACGCGTCACCTGAAGTCCGCCAGTACTCTGAGAAGTCTTCCCTAGTTCATGTGTTGAACCAGAAGAGGGAATTGACGGTTATTTGAGCAACAAGTGCTCCAGTCAGGTACTGTGCCAGTAGCAGTGAAGCCGTGCAGTGACGTATGTTGACGTCTGTGGCAATTCACCAGTTCGTGACAGCGTAGTGGCTGACAGAGCCACTGGGTAGCTGAGGAAGAGAGGACTATTTGGGGAACCGGACGACTGTAGCTGAGACGTAGGCGACAGCCGTTGCTGGGAGAAGACGACGGCCAGGAGACCGACTCCAACCTTCAAGAAGTCAAGGAGGAGGACGGACCTGCAGTGAGGAGGCACGGAGACGACGCGCTAAACGGTGGGACGACGAGAGGCTCTGGTAGGACACGACGACGTGTAGTGTGGGGGCGTTCCCGACACGAGGACCAGGAGCTACATCTCGACTCTCATCGGAGGATAGGGTGAAGTAGGTGGTTCTAGTTCCCTCCCCATTCCCCTTTAGTTAGCTATATTATTTGGCTATATTATCTAGCCTGAAGATTTTATATGTCGTGAGCAAGTCTCACTTATGTCATGGTAAAGCACCAGGGTGCTAGACAGTACTATCAAGAGTGCTTGTAATATTCATGTTGATTATTGGTGTGTACAGGCACCAGGAACCAGTGATAAATTTACTGTGTTGTGTATATCTTTCTATAGATTTTGATATGAACATATAGTGGTAAATTATATATAATATTATGCCAGTATTTGGAGGTTAGGCTATGTGCCCAGAAACTATTTATTTTCCATGTATTGATGATTGATTTATATACCATATATATGTCTATGTTCATTCAGTGAATAATCATTTGCGAGTACAGTGAATTATTGCGTTATCGCCCACGAGAGAAAGTACTGAAAACTCCCGTGTAAATATTTCATAATATATTGTTGGATAAATAACAGTGTAAGACCATTACAGTGAATCATTGTAGAATTGATTGTAGAAAAGACTGTTTGAGCCTGAGTACAGTGTAACTAAGTAATTCGGTTTATTTGTGCCAATATAGAGTGTGCGAGTTTCTAGTAATATTGGAGAATTTAAAGAAACCGCGCGCGTGAATCTAGCAAACAAGCAAATTTCGCGCGGAGTGACCATTGCGATCAGCTGTTCTTGACACTTGATGAGGAGGGGAGAGTGTTGCCCTCTAGCGGTCGCATAATATCCGTGGGAATTACCGGCCGAGTCAGGATCAGTTGATTTATCAATTATTGTGTGGCCTTGTGACATCTTTCATACATTTTAAGTAAAATACAAAACTCTCTTTGTGTTTTTATCATCCCCTCCATTGATCTTGTGGCTATACTAAACCTGTAAGCATAGAGTGATAACAACAAGTACCTGCCTGATTCCTGATCTTTGAGTATGACCTTGCCAAGGCTACCACTGAATACACCAGTCCACTGATGGTGTTATTGGCCACCTTAAACACCAATTGGCGACCTTGTGATTAACCGTAGAGCCCTATTGTTGGGGAGGGCACACGACAGTCGATGTGATCGAGTCGTGTTCTCACTCTTTCTTAATAAGAGGCCGTTAAGATTGACTGGGAGACTCTCCTGGCGTGCAGTGGCGCCGTGAGGATCGAGGGAAGACCCGCAGGGCTATGGTGAGTTACCTTGAGCGTAACTATTGCTCACCCCGGAGTAAGGGTAGAGAATAATAGAGAGGTGAAACCCCCAACATTGGCGACCTTGCCAGGATACCGATCGAAGTAAAGGTTGCAGTGGTACTTGGCAGTGGTGTTAGAGATCAGGTGAAGGTTATCACTCGTAGCACAAGATGGAGGATGATAAAGTAGCGAGGTTTATTGACTCTAGAGACGAACAGGTGCTGGAAGAGTGCACCAAGGCACAGTTACAGGCTATAGCGGATCATTTTGGAATAAAGCTGAAATCTGCCCGAGTTGGTGAAAGAAGACTAGAGATAATGGCTCAGCTAAAGGCTCGAGACGAAGCTTTGGGGGAGGAACGGCCCCAAACACCTGCCAGTGAGGGTGAACACTTGAGTATTGGTGGAAGCAGCAGGGGATCCAGCGGCAGCAGGCACAGCATTAAGCTGGAAATAATGAAGCTGCAGCTAGAGGCACAGCAGCGCAAAGAAGAGCGAGAAGCGCAGCAGCGTAAAGAAGAGCGAGAAGCAGAAGCGCAGCTGAGGAGAGAAGAAGCACAGCAGCGCAAAGAAGAACAAGAGCGAGAAGCACAGATGAAGCGTGAGGAGCGAGAAGCACAGATGCAGCGTGAGGAGCGAGAAGCACAGCTGTGCCGGGAAGAACAGGAGCGAGAAGCACAGACGAAGCGTGAGGAGCGAGAAGCACAGCTGCGCCGGGAGGAACAGGAGCGAGAAGCACAGCTGCGCCGGGAAGAACAGGAGCGAGAAGCACAGACGAAGCGTGAGGAGCGAGAAGCACAGCTGTGCCGGGAGGAACAGGAGCGAGAAGCACAGACGAAGCGTGAGGAACGAGAAGCACAGCTGCGCCGGGAAGAACGAGAGCAAGAAGTTAGGCTGAGACAAATGGAAATAGAAGCCAACCAGGAGGTGGAGCTGAAGCGAGCTGAACTGGGACTAGGTGCCCCTGCCCCGCCACAGGAAGACCGACGAGTGAGGGAACGAGACCTGCCGGTCTTTGTGCCTAGTGAAGCCGAAAGTTTCTTCGATCACTTTGAGAGAGTTGCTGCTATGAAGAGGTGGCCGAGGGCGGAGTGGGCGGAGTTGGTCCAAGGGAGGCTCACAGGGGAAGCTCGCCAAGCCTTCACTATGCTCGACTTCCAAGAATGCACTAACTACGATGCGGTAAAACGAGCTGTGCTCCGTTCCTTTAAACTCACGCCAGAGTGTTACCGGAAGAGGTTTAGAGAATGTACCCGGTCGCCAGGAAAATCGTATGCGGAGACGGCGAGGGACATGGAAAGAAAGTTCCTTAAGTGGATGGACTCTGAAGAAGCGGGGTCGGCCGAAGAAATCAAGGAACTAATGGTCATGGAAAAGTTTATGTCCGTGCTCCCTCCTGAGATCAGGATGAGGGTAAAGGAGGCGGACATAAAGGACCTGAGGGCCGCAGCCGACCGGGCCGACATGCTAGAAGAAGCCCTACGCCCACGCCGAGAGGGACAGAACCGACCACCCGCATACGTCGGAAACGATCGGAGTTATAGAAGGACGGATGGATGGAGGGCAGGAACGAGTTCTCCCAAGTCCCATTTCTCAAGTTGGAACACCCGAGGATCAAAAGGTGCTGTAGCGCCGATAGAGGAGAACCAAGCTGAGAGCTCGGGAACTGTTACTGCAGGGAAAGAAACGACAAGTGAGGCGGGAAAGACACAGGGTGTGACGGTCTCTGGAGGCAGTGCTAAGGCGAGCGGTGGCGGATGGTCTCCGCCGAGGGGCCGCTGCTACAACTGCGGAATATTCGGACACGTCGAGCGGGAATGCAGACGCCCTAAGCAGCGGGGACACGTTGCTTTAGTGATGTTCGAGGACCAGAGGGCCGAGGGAGTGCGGGATGAACCCGTGCTGAATGGGGAGAAGAAAGTTCACCCATTCATGTGTCAAGGAACCGTAAGGATGGGGGTCGCAGACCCCATCCCCGTGAAGATGCTAAGAGATACCGGGGCTGACTTTACCCTGGTAAGTGAAACCCTGTTCCCCGAGGGTTACGAAAGTACCAGTGTGGGGGTGGCTAGTGTGACCACTGTGGGAGGCCCAGTGAGGATGCCCCTACACCAGGTAACTTTAAATTCCGATTATGGCTGCCAGACCCTAGAGGTGGGAGTCTGTACATCAATGCCCAAGATGGAGGCACAGGTCATCTTGGGGAATGACGCATGTGGAGGATACGTCCTCCCGCATCTCGTGAAAGGCGAAGAGTGCCCAGAACAACACGAGGAGACAGGCGAAGATTCGAACGTCTGTGGGGACGAGAAGGGAATCGCACCGGTGGCGATCCCAGTTTGTACTGAGACACCGAGACAACGCGAAGAGAAAGGAGGTTGTGGATCTGATGGGGCTGAGGAGTCGGTTGACAGCCTGGGAACAGATCACCTCTGCGTAGGACCCAGAGAACGAGTGGAGGGCGAAGGTAGCCCAAATGGTGAGTTGCAGGTGACACTCACCGGTTCTCCAGGGGTAAACCGCGCTCGTCTCGGAGAGTTACAGCAGGAGGAGTTCCCCGAATTGGTTAGTAAGGCCGAAGGAGGACGTGTGGGTCCTGAAAAGGCTTACTTTCCATTTATCTATATTATATATGCCATGCTATTCATGATGAAGGAACGATGGACACCAGGAGCAACCGTGGGAACGGTGAATAAATATGTCCAGAAGTTCAAAGAACGTCTCACTAGAGCGAAGGGACTGGCTAGGAAGCTCCTGAAGAAGGCGCAACGTAAGATGTCGAAGTGGTTCGACAGGAGAGCTGCGCAGAGGGATTTTCAGGCCGGATCCAAAGTATTGGTTGTGCTGCCAGGTAAAGGTAGAGTGACCAGGTCGCGGTTCAAGAGACCATACCGAGTGCTGCGACGGTTGGGTCCAGTGTCGTACGAGATTGGGAAGCCGGATGGACCCCGAAAGAAACAGGTGTGTCCCGCAGACCGCCTAAGACCTTTCTTCACTGTGGAAGGAAGAGCCGTCAAGCAGGACGGAAAGAGGTCCCGAGAAACCCAGCGGAAGACGGGTCTGAGTGTACCGAGGGACCGAGAACTCCCGGAGGAGGAAAGTAAGTGGTCCAGGGCGAACGGCACCAGTCTCACCCGCACTGAGAGTCTGACAAGGATCAAGGTCAAACAGATCAAGGGGAAGGACAACGTAGTAGCGGATGCCCTATCCCGCATACACTAAACAGACATGACTCTTATTTTAAGGGGAGGGGTATGTGACGGAGTTCCCCCCCCTTATAATTCTCCCACGCCTGCAGTAAGAGTCATGTCTACTTTTCCCAAGCGTTCTCTACGTTGCAGGCTACAATTTGATATATGGGAGAGAGTGAAGTGTTCTCGGAGAGCCGAGAAATTTGTGAAATAGTAATATTTTGGCCTGTGGTTTAGGCCCTTTAGGGAGCCAAGATGGCGCTGGCTTCCCTGATCTCCCGCCAAAACCGTGTGACGTCAGTGGCACCGGATTGGTCACCGACAGCAATGTGGCACCGGGAGCCAATGAAAACATTCCGTGGCGAAAGTGACGTCACGAAGGAAGGGGGTCCGGCCAGCGCGCCGGGCTGGCGCCAGCAGTCAGACACGACACGTCATAGAGGTCGGACGTGCGACGAGTGGTCTTGTCTGTCGGACAGCTGTTTCCCACTACCGTGGATTTACGCGTCACCTGAAGTCCGCCAGTACTCTGAGAAGTCTTCCCTAGTTCATGTGTTGAACCAGAAGAGGGAATTGACGGTTATTTGAGCAACAAGTGCTCCAGTCAGGTACTGTGCCAGTAGCAGTGAAGCCGTGCAGTGACGTATGTTGACGTCTGTGGCAATTCACCAGTTCGTGACAGCGTAGTGGCTGACAGAGCCACTGGGTAGCTGAGGAAGAGAGGACTATTTGGGGAACCGGACGACTGTAGCTGAGACGTAGGCGACAGCCGTTGCTGGGAGAAGACGACGGCCAGGAGACCGACTCCAACCTTCAAGAAGTCAAGGAGGAGGACGGACCTGCAGTGAGGAGGCACGGAGACGACGCGCTAAACGGTGGGACGACGAGAGGCTCTGGTAGGACACGACGACGTGTAGTGTGGGGGCGTTCCCGACACGAGGACCAGGAGCTACATCTCGACTCTCATCGGAGGATAGGGTGAAGTAGGTGGTTCTAGTTCCCTCCCCATTCCCCTTTAGTTAGCTATATTATTTGGCTATATTATCTAGCCTGAAGATTTTATATGTCGTGAGCAAGTCTCACTTATGTCATGGTAAAGCACCAGGGTGCTAGACAGTACTATCAAGAGTGCTTGTAATATTCATGTTGATTATTGGTGTGTACAGGCACCAGGAACCAGTGATAAATTTACTGTGTTGTGTATATCTTTCTATAGATTTTGATATGAACATATAGTGGTAAATTATATATAATATTATGCCAGTATTTGGAGGTTAGGCTATGTGCCCAGAAACTATTTATTTTCCATGTATTGATGATTGATTTATATACCATATATATGTCTATGTTCATTCAGTGAATAATCATTTGCGAGTACAGTGAATTATTGCGTTATCGCCCACGAGAGAAAGTACTGAAAACTCCCGTGTAAATATTTCATAATATATTGTTGGATAAATAACAGTGTAAGACCATTACAGTGAATCATTGTAGAATTGATTGTAGAAAAGACTGTTTGAGCCTGAGTACAGTGTAACTAAGTAATTCGGTTTATTTGTGCCAATATAGAGTGTGCGAGTTTCTAGTAATATTGGAGAATTTAAAGAAACCGCGCGCGTGAATCTAGCAAACAAGCAAATTTCGCGCGGAGTGACCATTGCGATCAGCTGTTCTTGACACTTGATGAGGAGGGGAGAGTGTTGCCCTCTAGCGGTCGCATAATATCCGTGGGAATTACCGGCCGAGTCAGGATCAGTTGATTTATCAATTATTGTGTGGCCTTGTGACATCTTTCATACATTTTAAGTAAAATACAAAACTCTCTTTGTGTTTTTATCATCCCCTCCATTGATCTTGTGGCTATACTAAACCTGTAAGCATAGAGTGATAACAACAAGTACCTGCCTGATTCCTGATCTTTGAGTATGACCTTGCCAAGGCTACCACTGAATACACCAGTCCACTGATGGTGTTATTGGCCACCTTAAACACCAATTGGCGACCTTGTGATTAACCGTAGAGCCCTATTGTTGGGGAGGGCACACGACAGTCGATGTGATCGAGTCGTGTTCTCACTCTTTCTTAATAAGAGGCCGTTAAGATTGACTGGGAGACTCTCCTGGCGTGCAGTGGCGCCGTGAGGATCGAGGGAAGACCCGCAGGGCTATGGTGAGTTACCTTGAGCGTAACTATTGCTCACCCCGGAGTAAGGGTAGAGAATAATAGAGAGGTGAAACCCCCAACAATATCATGCAAGATATTGCGTATGGCTGGTCGTATTTGGGGGAATATTAGGATTAAGGACTTGCCTGAAACAATATGCATGCTAGTGGCTATACAAGAATGTAGGAACTCTTGTATATATAAATAAATAAATAAATAAATAAATAAATAAATAAATAAATAAATATATAAATAAATAAATAAAAAGATGATGGAGAAGCTTGTGCAAAAAAAAAACTAACTAGTGGAATATCTGGAGCAAAAGAACTTTGTAACACAACATCAACATGGGTTCAGGGATGGCAAATCATGCCTCTTCAGGATTAATTGAATTCTATGACCAGGCAACAAAAATCGTGCAAGAAAGAGTGGGGGTGGGCAGACTGCATATTTTTGGATTGCCTTTGACACAGTACCACATAAGACCCTGGTGCACAAGCTGGATATGCAGGCAGGAGTGAAAGAGGAGGAACGTCACTGGATAACGGTGTACCTAAGCAACTGAAGACTGCGAGTCACTGTGAAGGGGGAGGCCTCGGAGTGGTGAGGCGTCACGATGGAGACCCACAGTCCCCTCCTAATAGAACGAGTCTATTCCCCAGAGGGAATAGACTCGTTCCTCTCAATGTTTGCTGATGATGCAAAAATTATGAGGAGGATTAAGACAGAGGAAGATAGTAGAGGCTACAAGATGACCTAGACAAACTGAATGAATGGTCCAACAAATGGCTACTAAAGTTCATCCCAAGTAAATGTAAGGTGATGAAACTAGGTGTTGGAAATAAGAGTCTAGACACTGAGTACCGAATGGGGGATGAAGTCATTTACGAAACGGACAGAGAGAAAGATCTAGAAGTTGATATCACGCCAAACCTGCCTCCTGAAGCCCACATGAAAAGAATAACATCTGCTGCATTTGAGAGACTGGCTAACATCAGAACAGCCTTCAGAACAACCCGTCCTCTTAAAAATAACGTCACTTTTGGCTCGTATGCACGCTATGGACAAATTTGGACGTAATTTGAAATGAAATCGACTCACAAAAGTGACGTACTGTTCCGTTTTCTGTTTGAGTCGTCCGGCTTACTCGGCAAGCTTAGAAGAGATAACTTTCCTTTAACGTTTTTCATAACGTTTTGAAACTTTATGAGAATTTCCTGCCCACCTAACCTATCAGAGGACCCTTAACTTACTGTTGTTGAAAAAAAATCCCAAATTTATTTTTATTTTTTTTTCATTTTCAAATTACGTCCATATTCGGCCATATGGGCAAACGGCCAAAAGCGACGTTCTTTTTAAGAGGACAGGTTGTCAAGGAATCTTTCAGAACCTTGAATACCACGTATGTAAGGCCAATCCTAGAGTATGCGGCCCCAGCATAGAGCCCGTACCTTGTCAAGCACAAGACGAAGCTGTAAAAGGTTCAGAGGTATGCCACTAGGCTAGTCCCAGAACTAAGAGGCATCATTTACGAGGAAAGGCTTAGTGAACTGGACCTCACGTCGCTGGAAAACAGAAGAGCACTAGGAGACATGATCACCACATACAAAATTCTCAGAGGAATTGACAGTTTAGACAAGAATTTCTTTTTTAACACTGGTGGTACCTGCACAAGGGGACACAGGTGGAAGCTAGGTACCCAAATGAGCTACAGAGACATTAGAAAGAACGTTTTCAGTGTCGGAGTAGTTAGTAAATGGAATGTACTAGGAAGTGATGTGGTGGAGGCTGACTCCATACACAGTTTTAAATGTAGATATGATAGAGCTCGAGAAGCTTAGGAATCTGTACACGAGTAGATTGACGTTTGAGAGGCGGGACCAAAGAGTCAAAGCTCAAGGGAAGCAGTAGCACAACTAAGTGAGTGCAACTAGGTGAGTACATGAGGGTTTATGGATTAGCGGACAGCGCTCTGGGGTCGTAGTATTTAGGGCCCGTGTTCGAATCCCAGCAGAGGCAGAAACAAATGGGCAGAATTTCTTTCACCCTGATGCATCTGTTCATGTAGCAGTAAATAGGTAGCTGGGAGTTAGACAACTGCTACGGGCTGCTTCGTGGAGATGTGTGTGTGAGTGCGCGCGAGTTTAAGTATGTCTATGTAGTAGACATAACAGTTGAAAAATAAATTGTTTAGGAAGGCGGGGTCCAAGAGCTAATAGGTCTATTCTGCAGATACGAGTAGTAAATACACACGCACACAAACACATACATGCACTCAACATGAATACATACATACACTCACATTAAGAAGCATAAAAGCATTAACCAAATTAAACTCGTCCTAGTAAAATATGCCGCTGCCTGAAGGTTTAGGAACATACATCATATTCACTTCTTGCCTCGTAAGGATGAGGTGTTTATGGATTATTATGCTCATCTCAGTGGCTCATCCCTGCCGGGGGTCGAACCCGGGACCTTTGGATTAGAAGTCCAACGCGCTTTCCACTGCGCCACAGGGACTCGCTTGAAGATCTCAGGAATACATTTGTGAATTCTCGCAAGTATGTCCTCTAATAATAGCGTACGTATTGACGAGGACGAGTGTAGCGAGTGTGGCTAAGATGAAACTGAACTGTTAAAGAGGCACACCCAGGGAGGTGTGTGTGTGTGTGGTTAATCTGCGTTCAGGCTGGTAACGCTTCTGAAAACAAGACTGTAAACTGTACAGTGATGCTTATAACTGGTGGAGAGGCAGTGTTTGGTGAGTGTGTGTAGTAAACTGGTGGAGAGGAAGTGTTTGGTGAGTGTGTGTAGTAAACTGGTGGAGAGGAAGTGTTTGGTGAGTGTGTGAAGTAAACTGGTGGAGAGGAAGTGCTTGGTGAGTGTGGTAAACTGGTGGAGAGGAAGTGTTTGGTGAGTGAAGTAAACTGGTGGAGAGGAAGTGTTTGGTGAGTGTGTGAAGTAAACTGGTGGAGAGGAAGTGTTTGGTGAGTGTGTGAAGTAAACTGGTGGAGAGGAAGTGTTTGGTGAGTGTGTGAAGTAAACTGGTGGAGAGGAAGTGTTTGGTGAGTGAAGTAAACTGGTGGAGAGGCAGTGTTTGGTGAGTGTGTGTAGTAAACTGGTGGAGAGGAAGTGTTTGGTGTGTGTAGTAAACTGGTGGAGAGGAAGTGTTTGGTGAGTGTGTGTAGTAAACTGGTGGAGAGGCAGTGTTTGGTGAGTGTGTGTAGTAAACTGGTGGAGAGGCAGTGTTTGGTGAGTGTGTGAAGTAAACTGGTGGAGAGGCAGTGTTTGGTGAGTGTGGTAAACTGGTGGAGAGGCAGTGTTTGGTGAGTGTGTGTAGTAAACTGGTGGAGAGGCAGTGTTTGGTGAGTGTGGTAAACTGGTGGAGAGGCAGTGTTTGGTGAGTGTGTGTAGTAAACTGGTGGAGAGGCAGTGTTTGGTGAGTGTGGTAAACTGGTGGAGAGGAAGTGTTTGGTGAGTGTGTGTAGTAAACTGGTGGAGAGGCAGTGTTTGGTGAGTGTGTGTAGTAAACTGGTGGAGAGGCAGTGTTTGGTGAGTGTGTGTAGTAAACTGGTGGAGAGGCAGTGTTTGGTGAGTGTGGTAAACTGGTGGAGAGGCAGTGTTTGGTGAGTGTGGTAAACTGGTGGAGAGACAGTGTTTGGTGAGTGTGGTAAACTGGTGGAGAGGCAGTGTTTGGTGAGTGTGGTAAACTGGTGGAGACGCAGTGTTTGGTGAGTGTGTGTAGTAAACTGGTGGAGAGGCAGTGTTTGGTGAGTGTGGTAAACTGGTGGAGAGGAAGTGTTTGGTGAGTGTGGTAAACTGTTGGAGAGGAAGTGTTTGGTGAGTGAAGTAAACTGGTGGAGAGGAAGTGTTTGGTGAGTGTGTGCAGTAAACTGGTGGAGAGGAAGTGTTTGGTGAGTGTATGAAGTAAACTGGTGGAGAGGAAGTGTTTGGTGATTGTGGTAAACTGGTGGAGAGGCAGTGTTTGGTGAGTGTGTGAAGTAAACTGGTGGAGAGGCAGTGTTTGGTGAGTGTGGTAAACTGGTGGAGAGGAAGTGTTTGGTGAGTGAAGTAAACTGGTGGAGAGGAAGTGTTTGGTGAGTGTGTGAAGTAAACTGGTGGAGAGGAAGTGTTTGGTGATTGTGTGAAGTAAACTGGTGGAGAGGAAGTGTTTGATGAGTGAAGTAAACTGGTGGAGAGGAAGTGTTTAGTGAGTGTGTGTAGTAAACTGGTGGAGAGGCAGTGTTTGGTGAGTGTGGTAAACTGGTGGAGAGGAAGTGTTTGGTGAGTGAAGTAAACTGGTGGAGAGGAAGTGTTTGGTGAGTGAAGTAAACTGGTGGAGAGGAAGTGTTTGGTGAGTGTGTGTAGTAAACTGGTGGAGAGGCAGTGTTTGGTGAGTGTGTGAAGTAAACTGGTGGAGAGGCAGTGTTTGGTGATTGTAGTAAACTGGTGGAGAGGAAGTGTTTGGTGAGTGTGTGAAGTAAACTGGTGGAGAGGCAGTGTTTGGTGATTGTAGTAAACTGGTGGAGAGGAAGTGTTTGGTGAGTGTAGTAAACTGGTGGAGAGGAAGTGTTTGGTGATTGTGGTAAACTGGTGGAGAGGAAGTGTTTGGTGATTGTGGTAAACTGGTGGAGAGGAAGTGTTTGGTGAGTGTGTGTAGTAAACTGGTGGAGAGGAAGTGTTTGGTGATTGTGGTAAACTGGTGGAGAGGAAGTGTTTGGTGTGTGTAGTAAACTGGTGGAGAGGCAGTGTTTGGTGAGTGTGTGTAGTAAACTGGTGGAGAGGCAGTGTTTGGTGAGTGTGGTAAACTGGTGGAGAGGAAGTGTTTGGTGTGTGTGTGTAGTAAACTGGTGGAGAGGCAGTGTTTGGTGAGTGTGTGTAGTAAACTGGTGGAGAGGAAGTGTTTGGTGAGTGTGTGTAGTAAACTGGTGGAGAGGCAGTGTTTGGTGAGTGTGGTAAACTGGTGGAGAGGAAGTGTTTGGTGTGTGTGTGTAGTAAACTGGTGGAGAGGCAGTGTTTGGTAAGTGTGTGTAGTAAACTGGTGGAGAGGCAGTGTTTGGTGAGTGAAGTAAACTGGTGGAGAGGCAGTGTTTGGTGAGTGTGTGTAGTAAATTGGTGGAGAGGAAGTGTTTGGTGAGTGAAGTAAACTGGTGGAGAGGCAGTGTTTGGTGAGTGTGTGTAGTAAACTGGTGGAGAGGAAGTGTTTGGTGTGTGTAGTAAACTGGTGGAGAGGAAGTGTTTGGTGTGTGTAGTAAACTGGTGGAGAGGCAGTGTTTGGTGAGTGTGTGTAGTAAACTGGTGGAGAGGAAGTGTTTGGTGAGTGAAGTAAACTGGTGGAGAGGCAGTGTTTGGTGAGTGTGTGTAGTAAACTGGTGGAGAGGCAGTGTTTGGTGAGTGTGGTAAACTGGTGGAGAGGAAGTGTTTGGTGTGTGTGTGTAGTAAACTGGTGGAGAGGCAGTGTTTGGTGAGTGTGTGTAGTAAACTGGTGGAGAGGAAGTGTTTGGTGAGTGTGTGTAGTAAACTGGTGGAGAGGCAGTGTTTGGTGAGTGTGGTAAACTGGTGGAGAGGAAGTGTTTGGTGTGTGTGTGTAGTAAACTGGTGGAGAGGCAGTGTTTGGTAAGTGTGTGTAGTAAACTGGTGGAGAGGCAGTGTTTGGTGAGTGAAGTAAACTGGTGGAGAGGCAGTGTTTGGTGAGTGTGTGTAGTAAATTGGTGGAGAGGAAGTGTTTGGTGAGTGAAGTAAACTGGTGGAGAGGCAGTGTTTGGTGAGTGTGTGTAGTAAACTGGTGGAGAGGAAGTGTTTGGTGTGTGTAGTAAACTGGTGGAGAGGAAGTGTTTGGTGTGTGTAGTAAACTGGTGGAGAGGCAGTGTTTGGTGAGTGTGTGTAGTAAACTGTTGGAGAGGAAGTGTTTGGTGTGTGTAGTAAACTGGTGGAGAGGAAGTGTTTGGTGAGTGTGTGTAGTAAACTGGTGGAGAGGAAGTGTTTGGTGTGTGTGTGAAGTAAACTGGTGGAGAGGAAGTGTTTGGTGAGTGTGTGAAGTAAACTGGTGGAGAGGCAGTGTTTGGTGTGTGTGTGAAGTAAACTGGTGGAGAGGAAGTGTTTGGTGAGTGTGTGAAGTAAACTGGTGGAGAGGCAGTGTTTGGTGTGTGTGTGAAGTAAACTGGTGGAGAGGAAGTGTTTGGTGAGTGTGGTAAACTGGTGGAGAGGCAGTGTTTGGTGAGTGTGTGTAGTAAACTGGTGGAGAGGCAGTGTTTGGTGAGTGTGGTAAACTGGTGGAGAGGAAGTGTTTGGTGTGTGTGTGTAGTAAACTGGTGGAGAGGCAGTGTTTGGTGAGTGTGTGTAGTAAACTGGTGGAGAGGAAGTGTTTGGTGAGTGTGTGTAGTAAACTGGTGGAGAGGCAGTGTTTGGTGAGTGTGGTAAACTGGTGGAGAGGAAGTGTTTGGTGTGTGTGTGTAGTAAACTGGTGGAGAGGCAGTGTTTGGTAAGTGTGTGTAGTAAACTGGTGGAGAGGCAGTGTTTGGTGAGTGAAGTAAACTGGTGGAGAGGCAGTGTTTGGTGAGTGTGTGTAGTAAATTGGTGGAGAGGAAGTGTTTGGTGAGTGAAGTAAACTGGTGCAGAGGCAGTGTTTGGTGAGTGTGTGTAGTAAACTGGTGGAGAGGAAGTGTTTGGTGTGTGTAGTAAACTGGTGGAGAGGAAGTGTTTGGTGTGTGTAGTAAACTGGTGGAGAGGCAGTGTTTGGTGAGTGTGTGTAGTAAACTGTTGGAGAGGAAGTGTTTGGTGTGTGTAGTAAACTGGTGGAGAGGAAGTGTTTGGTGAGTGTGTGTAGTAAACTGGTGGAGAGGAAGTGTTTGGTGTGTGTGTGAAGTAAACTGGTGGAGAGGAAGTGTTTGGTGAGTGTGTGAAGTAAACTGGTGGAGAGGCAGTGTTTGGTGTGTGTGTGAAGTAAACTGGTGGAGAGGAAGTGTTTGGTGAGTGTGTGAAGTAAACTGGTGGAGAGGCAGTGTTTGGTGTGTGTGTGAAGTAAACTGGTGGAGAGGAAGTGTTTGGTGAGTGTGGTAAACTGGTGGAGAGGCAGTGTTTGGTGAGTGTGTGAAGTAAACTGGTGGAGAGGCAGTGTTTGGTGAGTGTGTGAAGTAAACTGGTGGAGAGGAAGTGTTTGGTGAGTGTGTGTAGTAAACTGGTGGAGAGGCAGTGTTTGGTGAGTGTGGTAAACTGGTGGAGAGGAAGTGTTTGGTGAGTGAAGTAAACTGGTGGAGAGGAAGTGTTTGGTGAGTGAAGTAAACTGGTGGAGAGGAAGTGTTTGGTGAGTGTGTGTAGTAAACTGGTGGAGAGGCAGTGTTTGGTGAGTGTGTGAAGTAAACTGGTGGAGAGGCAGTGTTTGGTGATTGTAGTAAACTGGTGGAGAGGAAGTGTTTGGTGAGTGTGTGAAGTAAACTGGTGGAGAGGCAGTGTTTGGTGATTGTAGTAAACTGGTGGAGAGGAAGTGTTTGGTGAGTGTAGTAAACTGGTGGAGAGGAAGTGTTTGGTGATTGTGGTAAACTGGTGGAGAGGAAGTGTTTGGTGAGTGTGTGTAGTAAACTGGTGGAGAGGCAGTGTTTGGTGATTGTGTGTAGTAAACTGGTGGAGAGGCAGTGTTTGGTGAGTGTGGTAAACTGGTGGAGAGGAAGTGTTTGGTGTGTGTGTGTAGTAAACTGGTGGAGAGGCAGTGTTTGGTGAGTGTGTGTAGTAAACTGGTGGAGAGGAAGTGTTTGGTGAGTGTGTGTAGTAAACTGGTGGAGAGGCAGTGTTTGGTGAGTGTGGTAAACTGGTGGAGAGGAAGTGTTTGGTGTGTGTGTGTAGTAAACTGGTGGAGAGGCAGTGTTTGGTGAGTGAAGTAAACTGGTGGAGAGGCAGTGTTTGGTGAGTGTGTGTAGTAAATTGGTGGAGAGGAAGTGTTTGGTGAGTGAACTAAACTGGTGGAGAGGCAGTGTTTGGTGAGTGTGTGTAGTAAACTGGTGGAGAGGAAGTGTTTGGTGTGTGTAGTAAACTGGTGGAGAGGAAGTGTTTGGTGTGTGTAGTAAACTGGTGGAGAGGCAGTGTTTGGTGAGTGTGTGTAGTAAACTGTTGGAGAGGAAGTGTTTGGTGAGTGTGTGTAGTAAACTGGTGGAGAGGAAGTGTTTGGTGAGTGTGTGAAGTAAACTGGTGGAGAGGCAGTGTTTGGTGTGTGTGTGAAGTAAACTGGTGGAGAGGAAGTGTTTGGTGAGTGTGGTAAACTGGTGGAGAGGCAGTGTTTGGTGAGTGTGTGAAGTAAACTGGTGGAGAGGCAGTGTTTGGTGAGTGTGGTAAGTAAACTGGTGGAGAGGAAGTGTTTGGTGACTGTGGTAAACTGGTGGAGAGGCAGTGTTTGGTGAGTGTGTGAAGTAAACTAGTGGAGAGGCAGTGTTTGGTGAGTGTGTGAAGTAAACTGGTGGAGAGGCAGTGTTTGGTGAGTGTGTGAAGTAAACTGGTGGAGAGGCAGTGTTTGGTGAGTGTGTGAAGTAAACTGGTGGAGAGGAAGTGTTTGGTGAGTGTGGTAAACTGGTGGAGAGGAAGTGT
Source organism: Procambarus clarkii (assembly GCF_040958095.1). Taxonomy (NCBI): domain Eukaryota; kingdom Metazoa; phylum Arthropoda; class Malacostraca; order Decapoda; family Cambaridae; genus Procambarus; species Procambarus clarkii. The sequence continues at coordinate 7,908,510 of NC_091155.1, forward strand.
TTGGTGAGTGTGGTAAACTGGTGGAGAGGAAGTGTTTGGTGAGTGTGGTAAACTAGATGGACTCCTGCGGGTGAGTCACAGGTGGGTGAGTGTGTGTGTGTCAGGCTGTGGATGATGACTCCTGGAGAGGCAGTTGGGCTAATGTGTCTACGCTGAAGTATATATCTCAACTATAATAATACAAATATAGAATAAAACCCCACACTTATGTAATTTGTGAAATTTATGTAAAGATTACATAAGTTTAAGGGTCCTGGTAGTACAGTCGGGGTTGTTCTCGACGTACAATCGAGCCTTTCGGGTTCGATTCCCGGGCGGGACAAAAATTGTTGGGCACATTTCCTTTCACCTATTACTGCTGTTCACCTAGCAGTGAGTAGATATTCTGGAGTTAGTCAGCTTGTTATGGGGTTGCATCCTGGGCGGGGTCAGTAATTCGGCCTATACCTCGAAAAAAGCTAAAACGTGTATAAACACACTATGGCTTCCTGTCCCCTGACACAGTGAATACTTAATTATTATTACATGAGGATATTAAATAAGTTACAAAAGATATTACACAAATTACATAAGTGTTGGTTTATATCCTACGTTATGATGTCTATGAGAAGGCATTACCATTACTTAATAATAATAATAATAATAATAATAATAATAATAATAATAATAAAGGAGAAACTTACTACAATGCCGTAGTGCTTGCATGAAGGTGAACAAAAGAGCCACGTATAAGTATTATTAAACCAAATTTTCGGATAAAACCGACGTTCTTAGTTTGTTATGGCCAAGTTTTCCTAGTGGTGTTACGGAAGTCAAAAGCAAATATGTAATTAGTGGTAGGTAACGCAACTTTATAATAGCGACAATAATTACGAGTTTGTTCTTCACTTCCCAAACACTACTAGCAAAACTTCCCCGTAACAAACTCGGTAATAACAATAATAATAATAACGGGAGTAACGATAATAACAATAATGAAAATGGTGGTATTGTTAACAACGTTGTTGTGGGTGATAATAGAGCTAAATTAACAGATTTTATTCATTCGTATAGACACAGACGTCGTGGTGGTCAGAGTGGGGACAATGTTCCTGCTGTACCCGGCCCACAGTCCCCACACACCACCACACTTGATCATTCATCACAAGTTACGGCATCCCTTGGTGAGTCCCCCGGGGAGCAGGACCATAGTGACGTGTAGAGATGGAACCACATGGTGCGCTCTGCAGGCATCCCTTGGTGAGTCCACCGGGGAGCAGGACCATAGGCTTATAAGCTGGACACGAGTTCTCTCACATTGAGAGTGGCTTGACGAAAAATGCAGACTAACCCCACACTCATCTGGTGCCCTCGGGAAGTGGAGATATTTGAGATGTATATATATCTCGAAGTCTCTACTTCTTTTGTAGGGTCTGATGGTGTAGTGGGTTAAAGCATACTAGTTATGGCAGCTACTGGAAGGTAGTTGTGCTTTCTGGGTTCGAGTCTCACTGGTGGGTGTTGTCCAAAGATTGTTAATCTTCACTTGTGGTTTATGCAAGTATAGGCTTATAAGCTGGACACGAGTTCTCTCACATTGACAGTGGCTTGACGAAAAATGCAGACTAACCCCACACTCATCTGGTGCCCTCGGGAAGTGGAGATATTTGAGATGTATATATATCTCGAAGTCTCTACTTCTTTTGTAGGGTCTGATGGTGTAGTGGGTTAAAGCATACTAGTTATGGCAGCTACTGGAAGGTAGTTGTGCTTTCTGGGTTTGAGTCTCACTGGTGGGTGTTGTCCAAAGATTGTTAATCTTCACTTGTGGTTTATGCAAGTATAGGCTTATAAGCTGGACACGAGTTCTCTCACATTGACAGTGGCTTGACGAAAAATGCAGACTAACCCCACACTCATCTGGTGCCCTCGGGAAGTGGAGATATTTGAGATGTATATATATCTCGAAGTCTCTACTTCTTTTGTAGGGTCTGATGGTGTAGTGGGTTAAAGCATACTAGTTATGGCAGCTACTGGAAGGTAGTTGTGCTTTCTGGGTTCGAGTCTCACTGGTGGGTGTTGTCCAAAGATTGTTAATCTTCACTTGTGGTTTATGCAAGTATAGGCTTATAAGCTGGATACGAGTTCTCTCACATTGACAGTGGCTTGACGAAAAATGCAGACTAACCCCACACTCATCTGGTGCCCTCGGGAAGTGGAGATATTTGAGATGTATATATATCTCGAAGTCTCTACTTCTTTTGTAGGGTCTGATGGTGTAGTGGGTTAAAGCATACTAGTTATGGCAGCTACTGGAAGGTTGTTGTGCTTTCTGGGTTCGAGTCTCACTGGTGGGTGTTGTCCAAAGATTGTTAATCTTCACTTGTGGTTTATGCAAGTATAGGCTTATAAGCAAGACACGAGTTCTCTCACATTGACAGTGGCTTGACGAAAAATGCAGACTAACCCCACACTCATCTGGTGCCCTCAGGAAGTGGAGATATTTGAGATGTATATATATCTCGAAGTCTCTACTTCTTTTGTAGGGTCTGATGGTGTAGTGGGTTAAAGCATACTAGTTATGGCAGCTACTGGAAGGTAGTTGTGCTTTCTGGGTTCGAGTCTCACTGGTGGGTGTTGTCCAAAGATTGTTAATCTTCACTTGTGGTTTATGCAAGTATAGGCTTATAAGCTGGACACGAGTTCTCTCACATTGACAGTGGCTTGACGAAAAATGCAGACTAACCCCACACTCATCTGGTGCCCTCGGGAAGTGGAGATATTTGAGATGTATATATATCTCGAAGTCTCTACTTCTTTTGTAGGGTCTGATGGTGTAGTGGGTTAAAGCATACTAGTTATGGCAGCTACTGGAAGGTAGTTGTGCTTTCTGGGTTCGAGTCTCACTGGTGGGTGTTGTCCAAAGATTGTTAATCTTCACTTGTGGTTTATGCAAGTATAGGCTTATAAGCTGGACACGAGTTCTCTCACATTGACAGTGGCTTGACGAAAAATGCAGACTAACCCCACACTCATCTGGTGCCCTCGGGAAGTGGAGATATTTGAGATGTATATATATCTCGAAGTCTCTACTTCTTTTGTAGGGTCTGATGGTGTAGTGGGTTAAAGCATACTAGTTATGGCAGCTACTGGAAGGTAGTTGTGCTTTCTGGGTTCGAGTCTCACTGGTGGGTGTTGTCCAAAGATTGTTAATCTTCACTTGTGGTTTATGCAAGTATAGGCTTATAAGCTGGACACGAGTTCTCTCACATTGACAGTGGCTTGACGAAAAATGCAGACTAACCCCACACTCATCTGGTGCCCTCGGGAAGTGGAGATATTTGAGATGTATATATATCTCGAAGTCTCTACTTCTTTTGTAGGGTCTGATGGTGTAGTGGGTTAAAGCATACTAGTTATGGCAGCTACTGGAAGGTAGTTGTGCTTTCTGGGTTCGAGTCTCACTGGTGGGTGTTGTCCAAAGATTGTTAATCTTCACTTGTGGTTTATGCAAGTATAGGCTTATAAGCTGGACACGAGTTCTCTCACATTGACAGTGGCTTGACGAAAAATGCAGACTAACCCCACACTCATCTGGTGCCCTCGGGAAGTGGAGATATTTGAGATGTATATATATCTCGAAGTCTCTACTTCTTTTGTAGGGTCTGATGGTGTAGTGGGTTAAAGCATACTAGTTATGGCAGCTACTGGAAGGTAGTTGTGCTTTCTGGGTTCGAGTCTCACTGCTGGGTGTTGTCCAAAGATTGTTAATCTTCACTTGTGGTTTATGCAAGTATAGGCTTATAAGCTGGACACGAGTTCTCTCACATTGACAGTGGCTTGACGAAAAATGTAGACTAACCCCACACTCATCTGGTGCCCTCGGGAAGTGGAGATATTTGAGATGTATATATATCTCGAAGTCTCTACTTCTTTTGTAGGGTCTGATGGTGTAGTGGGTTAAAGCATACTAGTTATGGCAGCTACTGGAAGGTAGTTGTGCTTTCTGGGTTCGAGTCTCACTGGTGGGTGTTGTCCAAAGATTGTTAATCTTCACTTGTGGTTTATGCAAGTATAGGCTTATAAGCTGGACACGAGTTCTCTCACATTGACAGTGGCTTGACGAAAAATGCAGACTAACCCCACACTCATCTGGTGCCCTCGGGAAGTGGAGATATTTGAGATGTATATATATCTCGAAGTCTCTACTTCTTTTGTAGGGTCTGATGGTGTAGTGGGTTAAAGCATACTAGTTATGGCAGCTACTGGAAGGTAGTTGTGCTTTCTGGGTTCGAGTCTCACTGGTGGGTGTTGTCCAAAGATTGTTAATCTTCACTTGTGGTTTATGCAAGTATAGGCTTATAAGCTGGACACGAGTTCTCTCACATTGACAGTGGCTTGACGAAAAATGCAGACTAACCCCACACTCATCTGGTGCCCTCGGGAAGTGGAGATATTTGAGATGTATATATATCTCGAAGTCTCTACTTCTTTTGTAGGGTCTGATGGTGTAGTGGGTTAAAGCATACTAGTTATGGCAGCTACTGGAAGGTAGTTGTGCTTTCTGGGTTCGAGTCTCACTGGTGGGTGTTGTCCAAAGATTGTTAATCTTCACTTGTGGTTTATGCAAGTATAGGCTTATAAGCTGGACACGAGTTCTCTCACATTGACAGTGGCTTGACGAAAAATGCAGACTAACCCCACACTCATCTGGTGCCCTCGGGAAGTGGAGATATTTGAGATGTATATATATCTCGAAGTCTCTACTTCTTTTGTAGGGTCTGATGGTGTAGTGGGTTAAAGCATACTAGTTATGGCAGCTACTGGAAGGTAGTTGTGCTTTCTGGGTTCGAGTCTCACTGGTGGGTGTTGTCCAAAGATTGTTAATCTTCACTTGTGGTTTATGCAAGTATAGGCTTATAAGCTGGACACGAGTTCTCTCACATTGACAGTGGCTTGACGAAAAATGCAGACTAACCCCACACTCATCTGGTGCCCTCGGGAAGTGGAGATATTTGAGATGTATATATATCTCGAAGTCTCTACTTCTTTTGTAGGGTCTGATGGTGTAGTGGGTTAAAGCATACTAGTTATGGCAGCTACTGGAAGGTAGTTGTGCTTTCTGGGTTCGAGTCTCACTGGTGGGTGTTGTCCAAAGATTGTTAATCTTCACTTGTGGTTTATGTAAGTATAGGCTTTTATATATATATATATATATATATATATATATATATATATATTTATATATATATATATATATATATATATATATATATATATATATATATATATATATATATATATATATATATATATATATATATATATATATATATATATGCCGTACCTAGTAGCCAGAACGCACTTCTCAACCTACTATGCAAGGCCCAATTTGCCTAATAAGCCAAGTTTTCCTGAATTATTATATTTTCTCTAATTTTTTTCTAATGAAATGATAAAGCTACCTATTTCATTATGTATGAGGTCAATTTGTTTTTATTTGAGTTATAATTAACGTAGATATATGACCAAACCTAACCAACCCTATCTAACCTAACCTAACCTATCTCTATAGGTTAGGTTAGGTTAGGTTAGGTGGCCGAAAAAGTTAGGTTAGGTTAGGTTAGGTAGGTTAGGTAGTCGAAAAACAATTAATTCATGAAAACTTGGCTTATTAGGCAAATCGGGCCTTGCATAGTAGGCTGAGAAGTGCGTTCTGGCTACTAGGTACGACATATATATATATATATATATATATATATATATGTCGTACCTAGTAGCCAGAACTCACTTCTCAGCTTACTATTCAAGGCCCGATTTGCCTAATAAGCCTAGTTTTCCTGAATTAATATATTTACTATAATTATTTTCTTATGAAATGATAAAGCAACCCTTTTCTCTATGTATGAGGTCAATTTTTTTTTATTGGAGTTAAAATTAACGTAGATATATGACCGAACCTAACCAACCCTACCTAACCTAACCTAACCTATATTTATAGGTAAGGTTAGGTTATGTAGCCAAAAAAAGCTAGGTTAGGTTAGGTTAGGTAGGTTAGGTAGACGAAAAAATATTAATTCATGAAAACTTGGCTTATTAGGCAAATCGGGCCTTGAATAGTAGGCTGAGAAGTGCGTTCTGGCTATTAGGTACGACATATATATATATATATATATATGTCGTACCTAGTAGCCAGAACGCACTTCTCTGCCTACTATGCAAGGCCCGATTTGCCTAATAAGCCAAGTTTTCCTGAATTAATATATTTTCTCTAATTTTTTTCTTATGAAATGATAAACCTACCCATTTCATAATGTATGAGGTAAATTTTTTTTTATTGGAGTTAAAATTAACGTAGATATATGACCGAACCTAACCAACCCTACCTAACCTAACCTAACCTATCTTTATAGGTTAGGTTAGGTTAGGTAGCCGAAAAAGTTAGGTTAGGTTAGGTTAGGTAGGTTAGGTAGTCGAAAAACAATTTATTCCTGAAAACTTGGCTTATTAGGCAAATCGGGCCTTGCATAGTAGGCTGAGAAGTGCGTTCAGGCTACTAGGTACGACATATATATATATATATATATATATATATATATATATATATATATATATATATATATATATATATATATATATATATATATATATATATATATTTATATATATATATGTCGTACCTAGTAGCCAGAACGCACTTCTCAGCCTACTATGCAAGGCCCGATTTGCCTAATAAGCCAAGTTTTCATGAATTAATTGTTTTTCGACTACCTAACCTACCTAACCTAACCTAACCTAACTTTTTCGGCTACCTAACCGAACCTAACCTATAAAGATAGGTTAGGTTAGGTTAGGTAAGGCTGGTTAGGTTTGGTCATATATCTACGATAATTTTAACTCCAATAAAAAAAAATTGACCTCATACATAACGAAATGGGTAGCTTTATCATTTCATAAGAAAAAAATTAGAGAAAATATATTAATTCAAGAAAACTTGGCTTATTAGGCAAATCGGGCCTTGCATAGTAGGCTGAAAAGTGCGTTCTGGCTACTAGGTACGACATATATATAAATATATATATATATATATACATATATATATATATATATATATATATATATATATATATATATATATATATATATATATATATATATATATATATATATATATATATATATATATATATATATATATATATATATATATATATATATAATTAAATATGACCGAAAAAGTAAGATTAATAATTCTAACACGAATTTTCTCAATCTTTCGTACATTTCTTTTCACTGTTGGAGGTAAATAAAAAATCAATTCTCCAAAATTCATTTTTATTTCTAGTCTGACGCGACACGAGCACGTTTCGTAAAACTTATTACATTTTCAAAGACTTTTAGTTTACAAATACACAACTGAATAGAACTTACGCATCTCCGATTTTATATCTACATTTGAATGAGGTGGATGGGGTGAGGTGGCATTAATAGGGTATTAATTTCATCAACACAAGACAGAACAAGAGGTGGCATTAATAGGGTATTAATTTCATCAACACAAGACAGAACACGAAACAATGGGTATTGAATAGAAGTGTTTGTAGAAAGCCTATTGGTCCATATTTCTTGATGCTTCTATATTGGAGCGGAGTCTTGAGGTGGGTAGAATATAGTTGTGCATTAATTGGCTGTTGATTGCCGGTGTTGACTTCTTGATGTGTAGTGCCTCGCAGACGTCAAGCCGCCTGCTATCGCTGTATCTATCGATGATTTCTGTGTTGTTTACTAGGATTTCTCTGGCGATGGTTTGGTTGTGGGAAGAGATTATATGTTCCTTAATGGAGCCTTGTTTCTTATGCATCGTTAAACGCCTATCTTGAGGTTATCTTGAGATGATTTCGGGGCTTTTAGTGTCCCCGCGGCCCGGTCCTCGACCAGGCCTCCACCCCCAGGAAGCAGCCCGTGACAGCTGACTAACTCCCAGGTACCTATTTACTGCTAGGTAACAGGGGCATTCAGGGTGAAAGAAACTTTGCCCGTTTGTTTCTGCCTCGTGCGGGAATTGAACCCGCGCCACAGAATTACGAGTCCTGCGCGCTATCCACCAGGCTACGAGGCCCCGAAAGAGATGTTGTTGTCTTGCCTATATACTGGGTTTTTTACAGTCCCCAAGAGGGCATTTGAAGGCATAGACGACGTTAGTCTCTTTTAAAGCGTTCTGTTTTGTGTCTGGAGAGTTTCTCATGAGTAGGCTGGCCGTTTTTCTGGTTTTATAGTAAATCGTCAGTTGTATCCTCCGATTTTTGTCTGTAGGGATAACGTTTCTATTAACAATATCTTTCAGGACCCTTTCCTCCGTTTTATGAGCTGTGGAAAAGAAGTTCCTGTAAAATAGTCTAATAGGGGGTATAGGTGTTGTGTTATTTGTCTCTTCAGAGGTTGCATGGCGTTTCACTTTCCTTCTTATGATGTCTTCGACGAAACCATTGGAGAAGCCGTTGTTGACTAGGACCTGCCTTACCCTACAGAGTTCTTCGTCGACTTGCTTCCATTCTGAGCTGTGGCTGAGAGCACGGTCGACATATGCGTTAACAACACTCCTCTTGTACCTGTCTGGGCAGTCGCTGTTGGCATTTAGGCACATTCCTATGTTCGTTTCCTTAGTGTAGACTGCAGTGTGGAAACCTCCGCTCTTTTCCATGACTGTTACATCTAGAAAGGGCAGCTTCCCATCCTTTTCCATCTCGTAAGTGAAACGCAGCACGAAACTCTGCTCAAATGCCTCCTTCAGCTCCTGCAGATGTCTGACATCAGGTACCTGTGTAAAAATGTCGTCAACATACCTGCAGTATATGGCCGGTTTCAAGTTCATGTCGACTAAGACTTTTTGCTCGATGGTACCCATGTAGAAATTTGCAAACAGGACACCTAGGGGAGAACCCATGGCGACCCCATCTACTTGCTTATACATGTGCCCATCCGGGCTCAAGAAGGGTGCCTCTTTAGTACAAGCTTGAAGTAGTTTCCTCAGAATATTTTCTGGTATGTCAAGAGGAGTACAGGCTGGATCACGATACACTCTGTCGGCTATCATCCCGATTGTCTCGTACAACATCTCGATTGTTGTACGTTGGTAAACAGCGATTCTACGTCCAACGAGGCTCTTATCCCTGTGGCCCGTGTGCCCCGCAGTAAGTCAACAAATTCCTTGGGAGACTTCAGGCTGAAGGCGCAGGGAACATAAGGAGTCAGCAGGCCGTTGATTCGCTTCGCCAGTCTGTACGTGGGTGTGGGTATCTGGCTAATGATTGGCCAAAGTGGGTTTCCAGGCTTGTGTGTCTTGACATTTCCATACGCATATCCAGGTTTATATTCCCCAATGATCTTTGGCAGGTGGAGTCCGGATTTCTTGGCGTTCACAGTTTCGATCAGTTTGTTGACCTTTGCTTTTAATTCGGCTGTAGTGTCCTTCGTTACCCTTTGGAACTTAGTTTGGTCAGAGAGTATGATGTTCATTTTCGCCAGATATTTGTCTTTTTTAAGAATGACATATATTGGCGACTTGTCACCTCTCCTGACAACTATCTCCTTGTTCTCACGAAGGCTTTTAGCTGCCGCTTTGAGCTCGGGGGACAGTATGGTGCTTCTGTAATTGCCTCGATTCTTTCCTCCTTCTGCAATAAGTTCTGCTTGTAAGGTATCTTTGGTAGTGACCTTCTTTTGTGTCTCGAGGTCGAATATGTCGTCCAACAGAATTTCCAACTCTACTTTCCGGGCCATCTCACTCGGTCTGGACATAACATGACAGTTTATGCCCAGATTTAGGAGAGTGACTTGGTCCTCAGTGAGGTTAATTCCTGCAAGGTTCAGGAAGTCGTGGTCGTGGAATTGGTCGTGGAATTCCTCTTGGTCGTGGAATTGCCATAGGTCCTCCATATATTGTTGTTAGTTTCTTGATAATCCTTGTTTCAGTGCTGAGGTGATGTTGGTCTGTGAGGATGTTGAGGTGTTGTTCAATGCGGGTACGGATACTTTCGTCGATGTTGCTATTTCTCCACTCGTTTGTAGCATGAAGTAGTTGCGTTTTGTTGTCTTTGATTTCATTCTCTGCCTTGTATATCTGATCACGAATCAGATCCTGGCGATATTTTATCGTGAAGGCTTGATTCCTTGCTGCTGGGTCGTGCGCTTTAATATTAGTATATTTTGGTAGCAGTCTTTCCTGTAGACATATATTATTAAATATGACCGAAAAAGTAAGATTAATAATTCTAACACGAATTTTCTCAATCTTTCGTACATTTCTTTTCACTGTTGGAGGTAAATCAAAAATCAATTCTCCAAAATTCTATTTTATTTCTTGTCTGACGCGACACGAGCGCGTTTCGTAAAACTTATTACATTTTCAAAGACTTTTAGTTTACAAATACACAACTGAATAGAACTTACGCATCTCCGATTTTATATCTACATTTGAGTGAGGTGGATGGGGTGAGGTGGCATTAATAGGGTATTAATTTCATCAACACAAGACAGAACAAGAGGTGGCATTAATAGGGTATTAATTTCATCAACACAAGACAGAACACGAAACAATGGGTATTGAATAGAAGTGTTTGTAGAAAGCCTATTGGTCCATATTTCTTGATGCTTCTATATTGGAGCGGAGTCTTGAGGTGGGTAGAATATAGTTGTGTATTAATTGGCTGTTGATTGCCGGTGTTGACTTCTTGATGTGTAGTGCCTCGCAAACGTCAAGCCGCCTGCTATCGCTGTATCTATCGATGATTTCTGTGTTGTTTACTAGGATTTCTCTGGCGATGGTTTGGTTGTGGGAAGTGATTATTTGTTCCTTAATGGAGCCCTGTTGCTTATGCATCGTTAAACGCCTAGAAAGAGATGTTGTTGTCTTGCCTATATACTGTTTTTTTTTGAGCTTACAGTCCCCAAGAGGGCATTTGAAGGCATAGACGACGTTAGTCTCTTTTAAAGCGTTCTGTTTTGTGTCTGGAGAGTTTCTCATGAGTAGGCTGGTCGTTTTTCTGGTTTTATAGTAAATCGTCAGTTGTATCCTCTGATTTTTATCTGTAGGGATAACGTTTCTATTAACAATATCTTTCAGGACCCTTTCCTCCGTTTTATGAGCTGTGGAAAAGAAGTTCCTGTAAAATAGTCAAATAGGGGGTATAGGTGTTGTGTTATTTGTCTCTTCAGAGGTTGCATGGCGTTTCACTTTCTTTCTTATGATGTCTTCGACGAAACCATTGGAGAAGCCGTTGTTGACTAGGACCTGCCTTACCCTACAGAGTTCTTCGTCGACTTGCTTCCATTCTGAGCTGTGGCTGAGAGCACGGTCGACATATACGTTAACAACACTCCTCTTGTACCTGTCTGGGCAGTCGCTGTTGGCATTTAGGCACATTCCTATGTTCGTTTCCTTAGTGTAGACTGCAGTGTGGAAACCTCCGCTCTTTTCCATGACTGTTACATCTAGAAAGGGCAGCTTCCCATCCTTTTCCATCTCGTAAGTGAAACGCAGCACGGAACTCTGCTCAAATGCCTCCTTCAGCTCCTGCAGATGTCTGACATCAGGTACCTGTGTAAAAATGTCGTCAACATACCTGCAGTATATGGCCGGTTTCAAGTTCATGTCGACTAAGACTTTTTGCTCGATGGTACCCATGTTGAAGTTTGCAGAAGAAGAGGATACAACTGACGATTTACTATAAAACCAGAAAAACGGCCAGCCTACTCATGAGAAACTCTCCAGACACAAAACAGAACGCTTTAAAAGAGACTAGCGTCGTCTATGCCTTCAAATGCCCTCTTGGGGACTGTAAGCTCCAAAAAACCCAGTATATAGGCAAGACAACAACATCTCTTTCTAGGCGTTTAACGATGCATAAGCAACAGGGCTCCGTTAAGGAACATATAATCTCTTCCCACAACCAAACCATCGCCAGAGAAATCCTAGTAAACAACACAGAAATCATCGATAGATACAGCGATAGCAGGCGGCTTGACGTTTGCGAGGCACTACACATCAAGAAGTCAACACCGGCAATCAACAGCCAATTAATGCACAACTATATTCTACCCACCTCAAGACTCCGCTCCAATATAGAAGCATCAAGAAATATGGACCAATAGGCTTTCTACAAACACTTCTATTCAATACCCATTGTTTCGTGTTCTGTCTTGTGTTGATGAAATTAATACCCTATTAATGCCACCTCTTGTTCTGTCTTGTGTTGATGAAATTAATACCCTATTAATGCCACCTCACCCCATCCACCTCACTCAAATGTAGATATAAAATTGGAGATGCATAAGTTCTATTCAGTTGTGTATTTGTAAACTAAAAGTCTTTGAAAATGTAATAAGTTTTACGAAACGCGCTCGTGTCGCGTCAGACTAGAAATAAAAATGAATTTTGGAGAATTGATTTTTGGTTTACCTCCAACAGTGTAAAGAAATGTACGAAAGATTGAGAAAATTCGTGTTAGAATTATTAATCTTACTTTTTCGGTCATATTTAATAATATATGTCTACAGGAAAGACTGCTACCAAAATATACTAATATTAAAGCGCACGACCCAGCAGCAAGGAATCAAGCCTTCACGATAAAATATCGCCAGGATCTGATTCGTGATCAGATATACAAGGCAGAGAATGAAATCAAAGACAACAAAACGTAACTACCTCATGCTACAAACGAGTGGAGAAATAGCAACATCGACGAAAGTATCCGTACCCGCATTGAACAACACCTCGACATCCTCACAGACCAACATCACCTCAGCACTGAAACAAGGATAATCAAGAAACTAACAACATTATATGGAGGACCTATGGCAACTCCACGACCAAGAGATGGCTTCCTGAACCTTGCAGGAATTAACCTCACTGAGGACCAAGTCACTCTCCTAAATCTGGGCATAAACTGTCATGTTATGTCCAGACCGAGTGAGATGGCCCGGAAAGTAGAGTTGGAAATTCTGTTGGACGACATATTCGACCTCGAGACACAAAAGAAGGTCACTACCAAAGATACCTTACAAGCAGAACTTATTGCAGAAGGAGGAAAGAATCGAGGCAATTACAGAAGCACCATACTGTCCCCCGAGCTCAAAGCGGCAGCTAAAAGCCTTCGTGAGAACAAGGAGATAGTTGTCAGGAGAGGTGACAAGTCGCCAATATATGTCATTCTTAAAAAAGACGAATATCTTGCGAAAATGAACATCATACTCTCTGACCAAACTAAGTTCCAAAGGGTAACGAAGGACACTACAGCCGAATTAAAAGCAAAGGTCAACAAACTGATCGAAACTGTGAACGCCAAGAAATCCGGACTCCACCTGCCAAAGATCATTGGGGAATATAAACCTGGATATGCGTATGGAAATGTCAAGACACACAAGCCTGGAAACCCACTTCGGCCAATCATTAGCCAGATACCCACACCCACGTACAGACTGGCGAAGCGAATCAATGGCCTGCTGACTCCTTATGTTCCCTGCGCCTTCAGCCTGAAGTCTCCAAAGGAATTTGTTGATTTACTGCGGGGCACACGGGCCACAGGGATAAGAGCCTCGTTGGACGTAGAATCGCTGTTTACCAATGTACCTGTGGACGAGACAATCGGGATGATAGCCGACAGAGTGTATCGTGATCCAGCCTGTACTCCTCTTGACATATCAGAAAATATTCTGAGGAAACTACTCCAAGCTTGTACTAAAGAGGCACCCTTCTTGAGCCCGGATGGGCACATGTATAAGCAAGTAGATGGGGTCGCCATGGGTTCTCCCCTAGGTGTCCTGTTTGCAAACTTCTACATGGGTACCATCGAGCAAAAAGTCTTAGTCGACATGAACTTGAAACCGGCCATATACTGCAGGTATGTTGACGACATTTTTACACAGGTACCTGATGTCAGACATCTGCAGGAGCTGAAGGAGGCATTTGAGCAGAGTTCCGTGCTGCGTTTCACTTACGAGATGGAAAAGGATGGGAAGCTGCCCTTTCTAGATGTAACAGTCATGGAAAAGAGCGGAGGTTTCCACACTGCAGTCTACACTAAGGAAACGAACATAGGAATGTGCCTAAATGCCAACAGCGACTGCCCAGACAGGTACAAGAGGAGTGTTGTTAACGCATATATCGACCGTGCTATCAGCCACAGCTCAGAATGGAAGCAAGTCGACGAAGAACTCTGTAGGGTAAGGCAGGTCCTAGTCAACAACGGCTTCTCCAATGGTTTCGTCGAAGACATCATAAGAAGGAAAGTGAAACGCCATGCAACCTCTGAAGAGACAAATAACACAACACCTATACCCCCTATTAGACTATTTTACAGGAACTTCTTTTCCACAGCTCATAAAACGGAGGAAAGGGTCCTGAAAGATATTGTTAATAGAAACGTTATCCCTACAGACAAAAATCAGAGGATACAACTGACGATTTACTATAAAACCAGAAAAACGGCCAGCCTACTCATGAGAAACTCTCCAGACACAAAACAGAACGCTTTAAAAGAGACTAACGTCGTCTATGCCTTCAAATGCCCTCTTGGGGACTGTAAAAAACCCAGTATATAGGCAAGACAACAACATCTCTTTCTAGGCGTTTAACGATGCATAAGCAACAGGGCTCCATTAAGGAACATATAATCTCTTCCCACAACCAAACCATCGCCAGAGAAATCCTAGTAAACAACACAGAAATCATCGATAGATACAGCGATAGCAGGCGGCTTGACGTCTGCGAGGCACTACATATCAAGAAGTCAACACCGGCAATCAACAGCCAATTAATTCACAACTATATTCTACCCACCTCAAGACTCCGCTCCAATATAGAAGCATCAAGAAATATGGACCAATAGGCTTTCTACAAACACTTCTATTCAATACCTATTGTTTCGTGTTCTGTCTTGTGTTGATGAAATTAATACCCTATTAATGCCACCTCTTGTTCTGTCTTGTGTTGATGAAATTAATACCCTATTAATGCCACCTCACCCCATCCACCTCACTCAAATGTAGATATAAAATCGGAGATGCGTAAGTTCTATTCAGTTGTGTATTTGTAAACTAAAAGTCTTTGAAAATGTAATAAGTTTTACGAAATGCGCTCGTGTCGCGTCAGACTAGAAATAAAAATGAATTTTGGAGAATTGATTTTTGATTTACCTCCAACAGTGAAAAGAAATGTACGAAAGATTGAGAAAATTCCTGTTAGAATTATTAATCTTACTTTTTCGGTCATATTTAATAATATATATATATATATATATATATATATATATATATATATATATATATATATATATATATATATATATATATATATATACAACTTTAGAACACTTTACCACTAGGAGATTCAAACCCTAGCCAGCACCAGAAGCCTTACAGCAGCTGGCATAACTGGTACGCCTTTAACCCACTGCACCAAACTCAGACCCTTAAGAGAGATGGTAATTTTGGGGTATTTAAACCCCCCCCCCCAAAGGTCACCATCTCCCAAGGCCAACTAGAGCTAGTGAGGAGTCACTCACGTTCTTTCATCAATTTCCTGTTAATATGGGAGAACTCTGTGTCTATGCTTAATGCAGTGAACTCAGGCAGAGCACTCAGGAGTGATCTGACTCGTGGTGGGCTAGAACGCCCTATATATACAGAATGTCGGCCGGGTAGATGGCGCTGGTGACTTCTTTAACTATTAACCGACTCTTAAACTGCTTGTTTGGCCGATGGCGTGAGCTCCCAGCGACCCAGTTGTTGTTGTGGCTGCAGTTCTTGATATATAGACGTGATATGGGTACAATAGGTGATAATGGAGCAGGCCGAATCTCTTACTAAAGATTTTACCGTGACAGCTCTCCCTCGAAGTCTGCTCCAGTTGCCTATTCGACTGCAGCGGATTGTAGAATAGAAAGAGTGGATAAGTCCACCCCGTGGACTCGTGAAAGTGTATCGGCGACGATGTTGTCCAAGCCTCTGATGAAGTAGATGGTGATGTTGAAGTTCTGCAGGTACAGGGCCCAGTGAAGCAGATGTTGATTGGTGAACTGTGTCTGCTGCAGAAGCTGGAGAGGATGGTGCTTGAAGATGTTGAGATAGCACTGCAGGACTCTGTAAAGTATGAAGTTGCTGTAGAATCGAGCCTGCTGAATAGATCGACGAGAATGATGATCCAAGGAAAGGGTGAGATTGTTTCTCTGATGCAAGGCCCAGCGTAGCAAGTGCTGATTGGAGAACTGGGCTAGCAGTAGGAACCGAAGGAGATTGTGATACATGATGTTTACATGCTGATGCAGGATTCAGCGAAGTTTGGGGAGCTGATCCTGACGGAGGGACCGAAGAATGTTGAAGTCCGAGGAGAGGTTGAAGTTGTAACCTAGTAGATTGGATGATTCGTTGTGTTGCCCATCGGGCAGGATGTTGAGTGGCTCCTCCCTGATGACTGTAGCTATAGTTTATGATCCCATCTCGCGGTGGTGTGATGGTGTTCCTAACGCCAGGGTGGAAGACTGAAGGTTTTCTAATACCTGGCAGGGCGAGAATGGAGATAGTACTAGACAAGGATTTACGCCTTTCAAATGCAATGGAAGGCAAGTTTGTCTTACAATATTTTGGCTGAGGGCTGATAAAGTTGTCTGGAGGAGCACATTTATTTGGATTTGGTTCATAGAGAGAAGGATCTTTCCTGATGTTGGAAAAGATAGAGAATTTAGAACCATTGTAGTCAGACCAAGTACAACGAGAAGGATTAGACAATACCTTGGTGATGTTGGTTGTTTTACTCAGGTCGTTGGAGGAGATGGTATCACACTTTCTCTGACTTTCCTGACGGTGTCCATACTGAGGACACCGTGGTTAAAGCAAGTATGGGCTTATAGCATGGACACGAGTTCTCCCACATTAACAGTGGCTTGATGAAAAACGTATAGTAACCTCTCACTTGTCTAGTGCCTTTGGGAAGTGGGGATATTTGAGGTGTATGTATACCTTGAAGTCTCTACTCCTTTTAAGGGTCTGATGGTGTAGTGGGTTAAGGCGTACTAGTTATGGCAGCTACTGGAAGGTAGCTGTGCTTTCTGGGTTCGAGGCCCACTGGTGGGTCTTGTCCAAAGATTGTTAATCTTCACTTGTGGTTAAAGCAAGTATGGGCTTATAGCATGGACACGAGTTCTCCCACATTAAGAGTGGCTTGATGAAAAACGTATAGTAGCCTCTCACTTGTCTAGTGCCCTTGGGAAGTGGGGATATTTGAGGTGTATGTATACCTCAAAGTCTCTACTTCTTTTAAGGGTCTGATGGTGTAGTGGGTTAAGGCGTACTAGTTATGGCAGCTACTGGAAGGTAGTTGTGCTTTCTGGGTTCAAGGCTGTTACGGCCCTACTGGGACGCAGCCGGGTTCTTCTCTGATGGTAGTAGAGTTTGGGAATCCGGCCCCAAGTTAGTAGTGGCTTTCAAGGGGTGTGTTCCGTAACGCAAGTTAAATTAAAGGGGGAGGGATACAAATGTTCCAATTTATATATATATATATATTTCCATCACCATGTAATAAATAAATAACAGTCACACGTGGGGATTATAAGTACACTATTATGTACAGGTTCGTCTTCCTCCGAGGACACTGGATGCTCCACGGTGCTCACTCTGGGTAGCCCTGGTTCCTTCTTCCGTGGCCCACGATGAATCCACTATGATTCTATGACGAATCTACCCTGGCGACAGGCCAGCCAAATCACAGTCCCACTGGGTGCTTCGTCGTGGACGCCTTCAACCACAATCCAGCCTGTAGCTGTCAGGTACCAATCAGCTCCGCTGTGTAGGCCACTCCACGACTAATACTAGGGTTGCGAGCCCTAGGCAGGAGCCTCGTGTGATCCCGCTGATCACTCTCCTCACTCTTCCACCAGCCAGCCCCGGATAAGGCGATTCCCGACACCGCCACGTCTCAGGCAGGCTATTACACTCTCAACAGAGTTCGTCCGAGGGTGACTCACAGCTTCTTCGAAGCAGACTCGTGAAGAGACCTTGGCTGCCTTGGGTAGACTGCTCCATCATCCAACACAGCAGTCCCAGGTCGACTCTGCAATCAGACACATCATTAATACTGGGACGCTCTAGGGAACCTCACTTACAGGCTTAGACACAAACGTCCACCTCTTCATTCCATAGATGGCGTTGCTGTCTAAGTGCCACCTCACCAGAGGTCAGCAGCGGCTATGTTATGAGCTGATTAAGACGGGAATCCAGCACCTGTGGCTGGTATATCCCGTCCTCACTAGATGGCGTTGTCCATTTGGAGTGGGTTTCGGGAGCGGACTCACAGATGGCGTTGTTGTCACTGCTCCGTGCTCTGACGATGGACTCGGGTCAATAACACCTCCCCACCAAAAAGAATTTGGTTTGGATTTCTATAAAAGAGAAAACAAACCAAATTAGTAAGTGAGTACAACTCCAAATGGATTCACATACAATGGACTGGAGTGGCGAGGATGTCTTG
This sequence comes from Procambarus clarkii, assembly GCF_040958095.1. Lineage (NCBI taxonomy): Eukaryota > Metazoa > Arthropoda > Malacostraca > Decapoda > Cambaridae > Procambarus > Procambarus clarkii. The sequence goes on from NC_091155.1 coordinate 7,927,009, forward strand.
TTCGCAAAACTGCCCTAATAGAAGATTCTGGCACAAGGAAAACTTGAAGATGGTAGGCAATGACCTGCCTGATGTGACTTCCCACACCTTCACTGAGATGGCAAGCAGGGGCATAATCTCACGTGTCTTTAGTAAGGATCGGCACAGGTGCAATGTGGGGGGAATCGACACCTCCCTGGGTCGTGGCACCGCTGATGGCTGGATGCAGACGGCATTTCTTATATCAGACCGGTCGTTCTTCAGGGAGACGGGAACCTGGAATACAGGGGTCTGATAATTTGAAGTGACAGCGATAGTTGTTAAGTCAGTACTTACAGCATAACCGTTCAACAGAGCTGCTTGTACATTGAAGATGGTGTCTGCTCTGCCACCGTCATGTCGACCAACGTTCCGTATAATGCTGATTCCAGGCTCAGCAATCACATGGGGGGTGTCAACCTGTCGGAAACAGTCACTCATAATATCATTTCTCATACCTCCTGTATCCATCATCACCTTCCAGGTCCCTTCTTCGACTGCAACACTCACAGTGCAAGTCTCTAATCCCTGGGGTCTCTTCATGATGTTCATGGGAGCCATCATCTGTCGGGACGTCCACTGGTCCTTACTTAAAACCCACACGAGAACAAAACAAAATACTGCTAAGAAACATTTGGCTAACTTAGGGATAAGTTTCACTAGACTGTAATGTCCATAGCCGGCTATATCCATTAGCCTGGTTTGGACCGAAGAGGGCACTAGAGCCTGCGCACCTACCTCACATACCTCTGACGTCTGGGGAATCTCTGGCCGGTTCAATGAACGTTGTACCTTGCCATACCGCAAGTATTCGTCCGCCGTCACTCCAGACTCTTGGGTATCCGTGGGTACTTGTACACGAGGCCTCTCCTCTTGCTCAGTCGCTTCTGTCACCATAACCTCACGTTTCGTGTCGGGAGAAGAATCAGGAGACTCTGTTAGAATGCTGTCAATCTGTTGGTGAGAGGGAGAATTAAACAAGTAAGTTGTTGTATGTCTGCCTGTACCTGGATATTACCAATGCCTGCTGTTACCTCAGACCTTCTTGCGGTTTCGGCTGACTCGTCCACAATCTTGGGATGATTGTTGCTCCAACCTGTCACCAAGTCATTGGCTAGTATTACGTCAATCCCAGCTATAGGCAAGGTATCAACTACTGCCAACGCACATGTGCCGCTGAAGTAAGGCGAGTCTAGATGTACCGGCACTAAGGGGGCAACGTACCGCGTCATAGGAAACCCAACCAGGACAACCTTTTGTCTCCCGTCTACACTCACTCCCTCGGGTAACGAGTCTCTCACGATCAGGGACTGGGCTGCTGCACTATCTTTGAGCACTACAACTGATCTACCAGTATGATCACTCGTTACATACCCGCCTGAAGTGTGAGGGGCAAACAATCCAAGTCCTTCCCGACTAGTCAGAGACTGGGTTCCTACTGGTGGTGTCACACAGCCCATCAGCATCACCTCCCTACGTGGACCACTACCTCTTCTGCCTCGGCACATAGCAGCAACGTGTCCTTTCTGCCCGCAAGTCCAACACACTACATTCCTCCTTGGACTACGGTGTTTCGGACTGCTAGGACTAGTCCTTCGGGGGCTACTTGGGGGCGTCTTCATAGCGCTTTGTGGGACGGGTCTCTCTTCTTCTTGACGAGGTTTGCCAAACAGACGTGGGTAATTCCTAGGGACATACCTAGTAGAAGACCTATGCGTCAAGATGTATTTTTCAGCCATAGTGGCTGCTGCACTTAAGGTCTCTACCTGTTGTTCCTCTAAGTATGTCTTTAGATCTCCAGACAGACATCCCTTAAAATCCTCCAACAAAACGAGCTGTTCGAGTTCTTCTTTCGTCTTCACCTTCCGAGAGGCACACCACTCCTGGAAAAGCCGTTCCTTGATGGTCGCAAACTCGGTGAACGTGTGCTCCGAGGTCTTTTTCAGGTTCCTGAACTTCTGCCTGTAAGCCTCAGGCACCAACTGGTAAGCCATGAGCACTACCTTCTTCACCTTGTCATAATCACAGTAGTCATCAAGGGACAACGTGGAGTAGGCGACTTGGGCCTTCCCAGTCAAGACGGACTGTATCATGATGGCCCAATTCTCCTTTGGCCATTCCAAAGAGGCTGCAACCTTCTCGAAAGCAGCGAAGAACTTCGAAACTTCCCTTTCGTTGAATTTAGGGACCATTTTGATGTTCCTTACCAGATCGAAACCACTCGTTTCTGTTGTTTTCCTCCGACCACCTAATCGCTATACTTCTAACTCGTGTCTTCTTTCTTTCTCCTTTTCTTCTCTCTCTCGCTCTTCTCTTTCTCTTTCTCGTTCTTCTCTTTCTCGTTTCTCTTCTCTTTCTCGCTCTTCTCTTTCCCTTTCTCGTTCTTCTCTTTCTCGTTTCTCTTCTCTTTCTCGCTCTTCTCTTTCTCTTTCTCGTTCTTCTCTCTCTCGTTTCTCTTCTCTTTCTCGCTCTTCTCTTTCTCTTCTTTCTTCTCTTTCTAATTCTAAACGCCTCATCTCCATTTCTTTTTCTTGTCTCTCTTTTTCCAGTTCTAACTTCTTATCTTCTCTCTCTGTCTCACTTTCTCTTCTCTCTCTCTAGCGAGTTCTAGCTTTTTCCATTCTATTTCACGGTGGATCTCTAATTCACGCATTTTCACAGTGAGTAAACTTATATTCAGTTCACTCTCATCACTTTCAATGTCACTACCTTTATCTTCCTTTTCAGTGGAAGCTACCACCTCACTTTCTTTTATACTCTGTGCCTCGCTTTCCTGTTTCTCCCCGGCCTTCAAATGTTTGTGAACCTTGGACAAGATCTCAACGTGGGAATCACTTTCACGTATTTTGATCTCCAGAAAGGCACTCACTAGCACAAGTTCTTGCTTTCCCAGATATTTCAATCTGGCAAGACAGTCCTCCTTGTTCAGAAAGGCCTGAACATCGTCCAGATCGTCAAGGGTCACTTTTTCTGCCATTGTCACTTAAGTGGTGCACGAACACTTAACACGTCGCTTCACTCGAGCACTTTACACACCAAGCACTGTACTACGCCAATGTTGCACTTTATCGCACCTAGCACCGCACTTGCCAATATTGCACGTAATCACACCGGGCACCACACTACAATATTGCACTAAATCACACCAAGCACCGCACAGGACGTACAACGTCCAAATAATTATAAACAGGGGGAATTATTTACAGGGGATTGCGCTACATCACCACCCCTGTCAAACATACTTGACAAGGGGTCGAATCCCGCTGGGGATGCCAATTATGTTACGGCCCTACTGGGACGCAACCAGGTTCTTCTCTGATGGTAGTAGAGTTTGGGAATCCGGCCCCAAGTTAGTAGAGGCTTTCAAGGGGTGTGTTCCGTTGTAACACGGGTTAGAGTTTCTCTCTCTGTACTTCTCTTCCTCTCTACTCCCTCTACCCGTAGTCTTACTTTTATTTCTAAACCAAGGGACTCCAAAACTTTTACCAAAGCCAACTCCACGCCACGTGGTCCTAAGACGATTGACCGACTTAGGATTCTACACCCAGTATGACGTGACCTAAGCTCTGATCAAAAACCTAGAGTCGCCTCTGCTGCCACCACCAGACCAGTAAAAAGAAGAGCAATGATCGAGGTCTGGATCGATCACGCTAATTAATCAACCTTGGGGCTTGATCCCCACTAGTAGTTTATAACCTCGGAAACTTGAGTGTGGAATTAATTACACGGGAATGATTCGATGTTAGAATCGGCGCCCAATCCAACTCTGCCTCGTGTGGACCACGTGACCAGGACAAGTATACACATAAAAACACATGGAAATAATGAAATGCAAAAATATTAACAAATTTAATTTATTAAAAGAAAACTAAAACAAAATCTAAATGTGTTCACTCCCTATCACTTTAACACTCCCTACTTGACCTGAATGGCAAATGAGAAGACTATTTCTATACATAACCATAGCAACTATACCTCTATGTTTCCCAGCTCTCGGTGTTGGGGCTGGTCTTGGGGAGAGGTAAGATGTTTTGACCTCTCCCAGCTGCTCGGCAGATCACACTGATCTCCTCCTTGTCTGGTCTACCCCAGACAAGAGTATTGTATCCTTCCGCCTAGTCAAAGTTCTACCCAGTTACTAGCAAGGTTTAAGTTATAACAATTAACCTCTGTTTGTACTGAATTGATCCAGACTGGTTGAATTATTTTACTTTAATTAGATTACACAAACATCTAACGGCAAAGCTGTTCCCGATCACAAAAATGGTTATTAAAACTTTGAGAAATATTAGACATGTCAACCCTGCTGACCTATGACCGCCGGTCACTCCGCCTTAAAAGTTAGATCTGATTCGTGACGTCACTGATGGTGACTTAACTCAATAATTAGAATACTCTTGATATTGTATCCAGTACTATTATACAATACAATTTTAATGCAAAATGAATAAAGGCTAATTTTCTCTAAATTACTGAATACTATAGGATGATTCATTATACGCAGCTATGAACAAAGCGTTGGTTATTTCCACCGCGAATTCCCCTGGGGGTCAGGTCACCATGCGGCTCAGCTTCCCATTCTCTTTTGTCGATAAACCACTCTGGATAATTCTTACAACAGCCTAGTTTGTTACAACCCCCCCGCACAAGCACTTAGTAAACCTTGTTAATTTGTTAAAATTCACGAGGTTTAGTATCCAAACCCACAATTCAACTCATGCCACAAACAAAAGCTAACCTAACTAATAAAATTTGACAAATAATAGTCCAACATCATAATAAACATGTTCATATTTCATAAATTTCTCAGCTGTCAACTGACAGCAATCCTCTAATATCAGGAAACATACATCCTATCCTTACTGACATAGCTAAATAACATGTCCCTACTCTACCATAAAAACTAGCTATTAAACTCTCTTGGCTCTTCACTAGCCAAGTCCATGTGTCCTCTAGAGCCGGCCACACCGTGCTCAAACAAACATTAAAGTTATATCATCAGACTGAACTTTCAGTCATCCGGGAGCGTACTACAGAACTATCAGGTACACATCCGTGTACTAACCACTCCCCATCAATGTCAGCCTTGACATGCTAAGGAACACACCTAACGTTTATTTCATGTATCTAAAAATATAAAAAAAAATTCCTATACTATATCACAGGTTTCAGCTGACTGTACAGCCAAGTGTTCTCACTCACTAGAAGTGTCAATGTTTATATTGGTCCGCCTCTCCTGTGTTCAAGCATTCTGCAAAAAATAGCACAACATAATTTTCCATAACCGTTTGTTCTGGGCTGAGACAATTACACAGGGGCTTCGATTTTGATTACTGACCAATTTATAGAGTAAAATTCATATATTATACCAGAATTATTATTTTAAATCTGTTTTTCAACATTTATAAAGTATTGATTCTAAATCTGTTTTTCAACATTTAAACAAAAGTGTCCAGATGTTCTTTACACAGATGTTCAGAGCCAACTTTGTTGTTTGTATCAATTGTTCATATTGAGTAAACGAGAAAAAAATCGATGCTGCTGGATGCTGAATGTAGTCGCTGACGATGACGATGTCGATCTTGCTTCTTCCCATGTGTAGACATCAATACCTGGTCCTCTTGTACTCCCATCCGGTACTCTTGAATGACGACAGAGTGTAGTAGAGCGGAGTGCCAAGTGACAGCTGTAGAATACTGTTACTTCGGCCATTAATCTTGCTCTCGACAGTCCACACGCCTTCATATCAATCACAGTTCACACGGCAGTCTTGATGTTAAACTTGACGTCGCAGATGACCACAGCAGAGCAGGACTGGATGTACCAACGGTGTCTCTTAGCAGGAGTGATGTTAGAAGGTCGTAGAGGCGGGTTGCTTGTTTGCAGAACAGGTGAATCTCGTCTTCCATCATTGCTCACGTCATCTCAGGCGTTTCTTGATGTCACCAGGTTACTAGGCCGTAAACACCAACTGTGTATACCCTCGTACCGCCGACTTTAGGCCAAAGGAGACAATTTTGCGACCTTCTATTGGCGAGTCCCGGTACTCTGTAGGGAAACCGTGCCTTCCACCTGTGACCGCCTTAGTTCTGCTTTCTTGTTACTTCAGATGACGTAATCATTAATCTTCCGGCGAAATTCTTGAGTACTGCTACGTGCTTTCCATTTCTTGACCTCTCCTCCAACACTGCTGGAATGGCTGCAGTCTTGATGACGCAGCAGGTGGGTAGTGGTGATCTCGAGACAGCTACCCCGGCGTTGTACGGCACCTCCGGTGACTGCTATAATGTGGACAGCTCGCTGGCCCTGACAACCTCGTTAGTGACGTGAGGCGTCGGCCGGGTGACTCTTGGACAGTCACTCATCCCCAAAGTAACTGATGTATGGGTTACTGGGTCTAGTGGGGGAGGGCTTTGTGTAACGTGCCTCCCCCCTCGGTCTTTACAGACAAGGGTTCACGTGTGGCTGGAACAACTGGGTCGGTGTACCAATCAGACCTGGGAACAGACAGACACAACACAGCGGAAGCATAGATATACTCTGGGTTTGGTGGAGGTGGAACCCCAGAGCACGGTAAAAGTTGCTACCTGAGTCAAGTATAGACATAGTACACCTCATTGCCTTTACAGGAAAATCTAATGAATACTAAATTATACTAACCAAGGAAGTTACTTTTACTGTACAGCGCGAGATCTCGTCACCATAGGGTGGCGAGACTGCACCTGACTACTGATGAGCGATGACAGAGGGTCATCCTCATCTTCTGACTCGTCGGTGAAGCCATGAGTCAGCACTGCTGAGTCAGGAACTAGACCCGCTGAAGGCAGTTCTAATTCCTCTCTAGCATGATAATGTTTCAATTTATTCACGTGAATTGTCCTTTCCACCTGGTCCTCGAACACTCCTTTTATAACAAGATTAACCGGCCCCGCCCTTTTAATTACTCTATATGGTCCTCGCCACCTCGGAGCTAGTTTCCTGCTCTGATTGGCGGGCGCAGCCTCATTCACTCTCAATACGAGGCTTCCTTCCTTCAACTCAAGAGGGCGCACTCTCTTGTCATAAAAATGAGCATACCGAGTCCGTGCCTTCTTGGACGCTTCAGCTGCAATATTCCATGCATTTCTCATTTTACCAAGGACCTCTGAAGGATAGTCCTCCCCGTATGCAACATTATGTCTGTTAAGCAGACCTGACGGGAAATTGCATGAATTACCAGTAAACAAATGAAGTGGTTGGGTGTTAATTGATTGGTGGATGGCAGTATTCAAGGCGAACTGAACATAGGGTAGGTGTTCATCCCAGGTGTTTGCATCATGTTCAGCAAGGATTGCAAGCATATCCTTGACTGAACGATTAGTCCGTTCCGTCATTCCGTTTGCTTGTGGGTGGTAGGCTGTTGTAAAAGCCGAAGTTGTCTCTAAAATCTTACAAACTTCTCTAAATATATTCCCATTGAATTCTTGACCCCGGTCAGAGACTAAAACTTTAGGAGGTCCGAATACAGTAACGAACCTACGCAAGAACGCATCTGCAACCGTACGAGAATCCTTCTGAGGTAATGCAACTAGTGTAGTGTATCTAGACAGATGGTCAACTAGCACCAACACGTATCTGTTACCTGAATGACTGTGGTGTAAATCAATCAGATCGGCCCCCACACGATCTAACGGTTCACGAATTTCAGGAAATTCCTGAAGTGGGGCTTGTACCTTAAGGGTACCTTTCCTCCTCTGGCAACGAGGGCACGACTTCACGAAATTGATTACCTCAGAAAGTAATCCTGGAAAATAAAATAGAGACTTTGCTTTTAAGTGCGTTTTAAAGATCCCCGGATGCCCTGCAATTTTTGAAGCATGCGCAAGCTTTAACGCTGATGACCGCAACGCGTCCGGAATAACTAGCTGAAATACTGCCCTATCATTCTGGCTATTAACATAATACAGGACGCCCTGTTTCATCTCAAAATCATGAATAGGTAAATTCTTTTTCTTTTTCGGGTATTTTCCTCCCTCTAAATACTCAATAATTTCTTTCCATCTTGGCTCGCTCATCTGGTATTTTCTCATTTTATCTGATGGAATGGTTTCAATGTTTTCATTAATCTGCATTGCCGCTATATTTCTACTTAGCGTATCTGGCACAACATGTGCTGGACCAGGCTTGTACAAGATCTGGAATGAGTGGGCCGAAAGTTCGTGAGACCAGCGTGACATTCGTGGGCATTTCGTTCGCTTTTTAAATATGTGTGTTAACGCTCGATGGTCTGTGTAGATTACAAAATGCCGCTGAAATAGGTAAGACTCGAAATACCTAACTGATTCTACTACTGCCAGTGCCTCCCGATCCGTAGCTGAATAACGAACTTCAGGTCCTTTGACCTTCCTACTGAAATAGGCTACTGGATGGGGTAAATTATCTGCGTCTCGCTGAATTAAGCACCCGCCAATAGCAATACCGCTGGCGTCAGTGTGCACTTCCCACTCTTTCTCAAAATCAGGAATAGCCAATACCGGTGTCGTGATTAGTTGGTCTTTCAGTTTGCGATAGGCCTCGTCATGTTCAGATTTCCACACAAACTTCGCATTTTTCTTTGTCAGATCAGTCAGGGGTGCTGAAATGCCAGCGAAACCTTCAATATGACGACGAAAATATCCGGCCGCCCCCAAAAACCTACGCACGTCCTTTGCTGTCCTTGGAGTAGGCATGTCAGCAATGGCGCGGCAAGAATCTGGGTCAGGTCGGATACCGTCTGGGCACACCTGGAACCCCAGAAATTTGAATTTCTGAGCCGCCAAGGTGCACTTCTGAACATTCAGCCTGAAACCTGCCTGATCTAACAACTTCAAAGTCTCAGTCAAGTCCTGTAGGTGTTCCTCAAACGTCCTGGAATATATCACAACATCATCCAGGTACGCTAAAGAATGCTTACCCAGTCCAGTACCGGACTAAGGATAAAGTTGATGGCCCTCTGAAACGACGAAGGCGCTGTCTTCAAACCAAACGGCATCCTACGGAATTGATAAGTGTGCCTACCATCCGAGAATGCTGTTTTTTCCCTATCTTGTTCTGCCACCGGAATCGCCCAATACGCCGATTTTGCGTCAAGAGTTGAGAAATACTTAGCAGCACCAAATTGATCTATTATCTCCTGTATTCGGGGCAACGGATACACATCACCCTTAGTTAGTTCGTTCACCTTCCGGTAGTCAACACAGAAACGATAACTACCGTCCGGTTTCCGAACTAGCACAACAGGAGAGAGCCACGGTGACGTACTAGGCTCTATCACGCCCTGTCTCAACATTTTCTGGCACTCCTCCCTGATAATGTTCTTTGCCTGTTCCGGCAACCTCCACTGTCTTGTGTACACAGGCAAATGGTCACCAGTTGGAATGGTGTGCTCGATCTTATCAAGGAGACCAATCTGGTCATCCTCTGTCGCAAACAATTTCGGGAATTTTCGTAAAACTCCTCTCAGTGCCTTCCTATCTGCCTGTGCAACATGTTGCAAATCAAGTGCTGAAATTAATTTTTCCACTTCCTCAACATTCTGTGCAACATTTCTCGTCTCGTATTGTACTTTGGATGGTGTTTTAGTATTCAACGTATTCAGTGCACTACATTGTGCAGTGACGGCTGGCGTCTCAGCTGACTCATGGTGAAAGATTTCTGTGTCCTCCACCATGGTTCCCTGAGATACCCTATCACCTGCCCTGAAGCGAAAAGTCTTATGTGAAAGATTGACAACTGGAATGAGTGCACCTTTATCGAGCACGACAACTAAGTGATGAGGAATTAATAAACTATCACATCTCCCAGCCCCCTGAAGGGTGGTACCTGGTTGTATGTGACGTCCCACGGCTACTTTAATAAATTTAACAGAATGTGGTGGGCAACTCTGTTTGGTCAATGCATGCAAGGCGCATGACCTCTTAACTGTGTCTGGGAGAGACTTAAAAATCAATTTTGGATAGTGCGCATTATATTTCAGCTTCCTCTTAATTGAAGCTACAACTGGGGGATGGTCGATCATCTCCACTGGGTAGGAAGTCTGTCCCAACTGCAACCTGCAGTTCCTAGCCCCTTTTTGAGCAGACAAGGAATAATTAAATCGCGACAGAAAATCAGTTCCCATTAAGATGTGACCAGGAAAATCAATGTTCTCTACGATCGTACATGTGTGAGGCTGCAATGCCCCATCAATCTCAAAATTAACTGTACCTTGACCTACGATCTCAATCTTCTCCCCATTGACCGCTGTTAATGTCTTTGCGCAACGTTGAAGACGTGCATACTTAAAATTGCTGAAGGCTGACTTTTTAATTACCGTAGCCTGGCTTCCTGTATCAACAAAAGCTGTCAATCTCACACCTTCCACTTTCACCTCAAAAGTAGGCCTACCATCACTAGGAGCCTGCTTTCATGCTTTCGTAGGAGTGACTTCGCAATCCCTCTGTATATGCCCGTGCTTCCAGCAGGAGTAACACCTCCGCGGATCTCTGTTGGTACCCCGCGCAGGGTGGCTCGAACTTGCAGCTGAGGGCTGCTTCCCGCCTGATGAAACCGCGCCACAGTTCCTCGGCTTGGCTCCCTCGCCTTTACTTAACGCCTGCCTCTACGTATGGCGACAACTGAGTGCCCGGCGTCTCCGTGCGCATCTGCCTGTCTAAGGCTGTGGCGGCCTGGGGTTGGGGTTGAGGTATGGTGTGGGTGGCCTCGGGTTGGGGTGTGGATGGAGGTTGGGGTTGAGGTATGGTGTGGGTGGCCTCGGGTTGGGGTGTGGATGGAGGTTGGGGTTGAGGTATGGTGTGGGTGACCTCAGGCTGGGGTGTGGATTGAGGTTGGGGTGGGTATGGGGTGGCCTGGGGTTGGAATGGGTATGGGTATGGGGTGGCCTGGGGTTGGAATGGGTATGGGTATGGGGTGGCCTGGGGTTGGAATGGGTATGGGTATGGGGTGGCCTGGGGTTGGAATGGGTATGGGTATGGGTATGGGGTGGCCTGGGGTTGGAATGGGTATGGAGTGGCCTGGGGTTGGGGGAAGGGTTGGTATGGGAACTGAGGATGGGGTTGGTATGGGAATTGAGGATGAGGTTGGGGTTGTTGTAGTGACGGATGAGGTGTACCTAGGTGTTGTGGTATTGGTGTTATGTTGGGTAGTTCCTGCTGTTGGTGTGGTTGCTCATGTTCCCGTTGAACGGGTTGCTGTTCTCTACCGAGCGAAGTGGGACGTCCTGCCATACTAACTGAGGCCCCCTGTCTACCCTGCTGGCATGGCGTCGATGTTATTCGTGGGGGAACCCAAGACGGCTCTCCCCACTCTTGGGACGACTCCTCGCAAGACTCCCCACTCATGTCAATAATAGTATCTCTCCAGGGATGGAAAGATACCCTCGACTGTCCAGTCCCATGCAGAACCCGTGAACTCGTCGCTTCAGTCCCACTGACCCCACCTGTGGTGCCAGTTGAGCTACCTGAGCGGTCCCCAGTGGTGTCGGAAGAGGTTCTATCCTCTACACTCCCATTCCCACTGGTCCCTACTGACTGGTCATTATCTGGGTTAAACATTTTCTGTGATTCCTGGTGTGCCACGTCTCTTCTAAACTACCCTTTAGTACACCCTCGACCCGGACTCACTACAACCGTGATCTTACACCAATAAAAAAAAATCACAACTCTTTTCCTAAGAGAAAACTACTAAATTCCCAAAATAGGAAATACAACGATTTATCGAGAGAATCGCTGAAGTGAATCCAATGAATGAGTGTCTGCCCCGCACTCGTGTCTGACCGTGAAATATCCCGCAGTTCTGTTGCTGAAACCTAAGTCCTTTACGTTAACAAAAATTAAAGAATCTAAGTTATATAAAACAATTTAAATGATAACGCAACTAATGCACAGCACTCGTGATGGATCAATAAAGAATATTTACTGTACTTGAATGCTAAACGCGCTTGAAGTGAGCAGCGTGGCCCCTGATGACTGATGGAGCGGGACCAGCTGCGCTGAAAAAACTAAGTCCCGCGCTTTTTCGCTTAAACGCTGAAAAATCAAAATTTTTGTTCTGAAGGAAAATAACTAGTTTTACGTTAATAAACCGCTCTAGCGATTAATATAGACACCCAGGACCTATAAATGCTTACTAAAAATTGAATTTTTATAAAAAAATGCGTTTTTACTCAATTGCTGGACTCTGCCAATTTTTCTGACTCCGAGGGAAAAAAATTTCTATCACCCCAAATATCACAAAACTCCTTTAATTCACAAAAATTTGGGTTTCTCGTTCCCAGATATAAATACGTTATTATTTACTACTGACGTTGTATACAGAACAATACTGACACTTCGGGCGGTTTCAACACTCACTAATTCGAATTTTCGTCAAAATCCGAGATTTTCACCTCAAATGGACTGACAAAATTACAACACGATTTTCTCGAAAAATAACTAAATTCGGCAAAAATGTAATTATCACTGTTTAATGCTTTACGGACAGAATTACGTCCCTTGCGCGCACTAGAGAGTAATACTGACCCCAGAATATACACGAAACCTGAAAATTAGAATTTCCGCCAAAAAGTCAGATTCTAGCCCAAGCTGGACTTAGAAAATTTTCCACCTACGTTTCTACTGAAAACAGAATTCTAAGTCTACAAACACAATTCTACCGTCTTACTGGTAAAAACTATAAGCTATCACTCGCGTCGACTGGAGAATCCTAATGACGCCCAGATCATACACGTGACCCACGAATACAAATTAATTACAGTTAACGACTTTCCGACATCGACTTAGCCGAAAACTTATCCCAAAATACTTAGAAATATTCCACGGACAAATAACATTTACACGCAACTTACTATCCCTTAAACTCCTTCACTTATCTATCGTGACCGACACATAGCCCTAAGTCCAGAGGATTAACTACACTCTAGCAACAACGCCTCTGACTTAGACTAATACAACAGGGAATTGCAAAACTTAATGTACGCACTTTAGCCTAATGTGCAAGAAAATGCTAAACACTTTGATAAAAAAAATTTTTTAACCGGGGATTGAATTTAGGGGAAAAAAATTAATCTAGAACAACACAAATAAACGGAAATTACTTTATAAATTGAAGTATACTTAATTCAAAAATGCACTCGACTTAATCTTATAATTGTTCCTACCGGCTCGCCGTACCACACCTAGCCTAGAGGCCACACCATCTAGGTTCCAACAGAGCGACACGCAGCTTTCAGCAACAATTATGACTAGGGACGACTCAACCTCCACTAAGTGTGCGATCACTTAGTTGTTGAATCGCTGCTAGGTAGGTTACTAGTCCGTCCCTCGGAGGCCGCAACGCCCTTCACGGATTACGTTTTTCCTAGCGTTTTGGGTCGTCTAATAACGCCCTCGGACTATCTACTGGCGTCCCACAGATATATCCGCCCCCGACAGCCCTCAAGGAACTGCTGTTGAGAGTATGGCGGCTCCCAACACCTCTGAATTAATTGCAATGGGTCGAGTATGGTACCCAGTCCAATCAACTCGGAGCGGTCTCCCTTTCAATAAATCTAATTTTAACAGCCTAATCTTACTAACTAAACCTTAAATCATATCAGCCCGCATGACCCAAGATTCGCCAATCCCCACTCAAACGCACTTGTGGGGCGCACTGCTAATCCTGGCCCGCGGCTGTCTCCTTAGCATCCGCGCACGTGTTCGAACGGCTAGACGCGTGAGCCTTTCAACAATTTCAAACAAAATTGTTGAAACCACCGCTGCCACCATTGTAACACGGGTTAGAGTTTCTCTCTCTGTACTTCTCTTCCTCTCTACTCCCTCTACCCGTAGTCTTACTTTTATTTCTAAACCAAGGGACTCCAAAACTTTTACCAAAGCCAACTCCACGCCACGTGGTCCTAAGACGATTGACCGACTTAGGATTCTACACCCAGTATGACGTGACCTAAGCTCTGATCAAAAACCTAGAGTCGCCTCTGCTGCCACCACCAGACCAGTAAAAAGAAGAGCAATGATCGAGGTCTGGATCGATCACGCTAATTAATCAACCTTGGGGCTTGATCCCCACTAGTAGTTTATAACCTCGGAAACTTGAGTGTGGAATTAATTACACGGGAATGATTCGATGTTAGAATCGGCGCCCAATCCAACTCTGCCTCGTGTGGACCACGTGACCAGGACAAGTATACACATAAAAACACATGGAAATAATGAAATGCAAAAATATTAACAAATTTAATTTATTAAAAGAAAACTAAAACAAAATCTAAATGTGTTCACTCCCTATCACTTTAACACTCCCTACTTGACCTGAATGGCAAATGAGAAGACTATTTCTATACATAACCATAGCAACTATACCTCTATGTTTCCCAGCTCTCGGTGTTGGGGCTGGTCTTGGGGAGAGGTAAGATGTTTTGACCTCTCCCAGCTGCTCGGCAGATCACACTGATCTCCTCCTTGTCTGGTCTACCCCAGACAAGAGTATTGTATCCTTCCGCCTAGTCAAAGTTCTACCCAGTTACTAGCAAGGTTTAAGTTATAACAATTAACCTCTGTTTGTACTGAATTGATCCAGACTGGTTGAATTATTTTACTTTAATTAGATTACACAAACATCTAACGGCAAAGCTGTTCCCGATCACAAAAATGGTTATTAAAACTTTGAGAAATATTAGACATGTCAACCCTGCTGACCTATGACCGCCGGTCACTCCGCCTTAAAAGTTAGATCTGATTCGTGACGTCACTGATGGTGACTTAACTCAATAATTAGAATACTCTTGATATTGTATCCAGTACTATTATACAATACAATTTTAATGCAAAATGAATAAAGGCTAATTTTCTCTAAATTACTGAATACTATAGGATGATTCATTATACGCAGCTATGAACAAAGCGTTGGTTATTTCCACCGCGAATTCCCCTGGGGGTCAGGTCACCATGCGGCTCAGCTTCCCATTCTCTTTTGTCGATAAACCACTCTGGATAATTCTTACAACAGCCTAGTTTGTTACACCGTAACGCAAGTTAAATTAAAGGGGGAGGGATACAAATGTTCCAATTAATATATATATATATTTCCATCACCATGTAATAAATAAATAACAGTCACACCCGAGGATTATAACTACACTATTATGTACAGGTTCGTCTTTCTCCGAAGACACTGGATGCTCCACGGTGCTTACTCTGGGTAGCCCTGGTTCCTTCTTCCGTGGCCCACGATGAATCCACTATGATTCTATGACGAATCTACCCTGGCCACAGGCCAGCCAAATCACAGTCCCACTGGGTGCTTCGTCGTGGAGGCCTTCAACCACAATCCAGCCTGTAGCTGGCAGGTACCGATCAGCTCCGCTGTGTAGGCCACTCCATGACTAATACTAGAGTTGCGAGCCCTAGGCAGGAGCCTCGTGTAATCCTGCTGATCACTCTCCTCACTAAGCACCACAGTGACTAGTCTCTTCCACCAGCCAGCCCCGGATAAGGCGATTCCCGACACCGCCATGCCTCAGGCAGGCTATTACACTCTCAACAGAGTTCGTCTGGGGGTGACTCACAGCTTCTTCGAAGCAGACTCGTGAAGAGACCTTGGCTGCCTTGGGTAGATTGCTCCATCATCCAACACAGCAGTCCCAGGTCGACTCTGCAATCAGACACGTCATTAATACTGGGATGCTCTAGGGAACCTCACTTACAGGCTTAGACACAAACGTCCACCTTTTCATTCCATAGATGGCCTTGCTGTCTAAGCGCCACCTCACCAGAGGTCAGCAGCGGCTATGTTATGAGCTGATTAAGACGGGAATCCAGCACCTGTGGCCGGTATATCCCGTCCTCACTACATGGCGTTGTCCATTTGGAGTGGGTTTCGGGAGCGGACTCACAGATGGCGTTGTTGTCACTGCTCCGTGCTCCGACGATGGACTCGAGTCAGTAACAGAGGCCCACTGGTGGGTGTTGTCCAAAGATTGTTAATCTTCACTTGTGGTTAAAGCAAATATGGGCTTATAGCATGGACACGAGTTCTCCCACATTAACAGTGGCTTGATGAAAAACGTATAGTAACCTCTCACTTGTCTAGTGCCCTTGGGAAGTGGGGATATTTGAGGTGTATGTATACCTCGAAGTCTCGACTTCTTTTAAGGGTCTGATGGAGTAGTGGGTTAAGGCATACTAGTTATGGCAGCTACTGGAAGGTAGTTGTGCTTTCTGGGTTCGAGGCCCACTGGTGGGTGTTGTCCAAAGACTGTTAATCTTCGCTTGTGGTTAAAGCAAGTATGGGCTTATAGCATGGACTCGAGTTCTCCCACATTAACAGTGGCTTGATGAAAAGCGTATAGTAACCTCTCACTTGTCTAGTGCCCTTGGGAAGTGGGGATATTTGAGGTGTATGTATACCTCGAAGTCTCTACTTCTTTTAAGGGTCTGATGGTGTAGTGGGTTAAGGCGTAATAGCTATGGCAGCTACTGGAAGGTAGTTGTGCTTTCTGGGTTCGAGGCCCACTGGTGGGTGTTGTCCAAAGATTGTTAATCTTCACTTGTGGTTAAAGCAAGTATGGGCTTATAGCATGGACACGAGTTCTCCCACATTAACAGTGGCTTGATGAAAAACGTATAGTAACTTCTCACTTGTCTAGTGCCCTTGGGAAGTGGGGATATTTGAGGTGTATGTATACCTCGAAGTCTCTACTTCTTTTAAGGGTCTGATGGTGTAGTGGGTTAAGGCGTACTAGTTATGGCAGCTACTGGAAGGTAGCTGTGCTTTCTGGGGTCGAGGCCCACTGGTAGGTGTTGTCCAAAGATTGTTAATCTTCACTTGTGGTTAAAGCAAGTATGGGCTTTTATATATATATATATATATATATATATATATATATATATATATATATATATATATATATATATATATATATATATATATATTTATATATATATTTATATGTATATATATATATATATATATATATATATATATATATTTATATGTATATATATATATATATATATATATATATATATATATATATATATATATATATATATATATATATATAAATATATATATAAATATATATATATATATATATATATATATATATATATATATATATATATATATATATATATATATATATATATATATATCAATGTCAGACCACGGAGGAAAAATGAAACAGGAAATTTCCTTAAGTACTTTCGTATATTAAATACACCTTCAGAAGGTCATTTTACAGATCGAGTGATGGGTATAAATAGGCAGGAAGGAGTGGTGAAGTAAGGTGAGGTACAATACTTGGACAACGCAGACGGCCCATTGGCCCATCAGATGCACCCAATTGGCACATCCGATATAGCACAATGGCCCATCTGATACAGCAGACATACAAGCATAATATATAGGTAATTATAACATAAAGAAGTAAATATATACAATAAATTAGTGAGACAAATGTTTTTCAATGATTCTACTTAAATCGCCCTTTAGCTGATATATTAGAAATGGATCTAAGTTATATAGACCACTGCTAATATTCAAATTACTTTCTTTGGTGATCTGTATCAAAGCAGATTCAATTATGTTTCTGTTATAGGTGCTTTTACAATTTGTTATTGAAGAAGCACTCTCCCAATCAATTTGGTGAGCTTTTTCTGACAAATGCACAAACAAAGCATTAGACAATTGGCCATGTTTTACAGAGTATTTATGTTGCGATATTCTACATTTTAAATCTTTAGATGTTTGCCCGACATAGAACTTATTACATTCCTTACAAGGTATTTTATAAATGACGCAATTATCACTACGAGGGCTGTTCCTTACTAATAGCTTACCAACAGTGTTTTCGTAGCTAAACATTACATCTATATTAAAAAGTTTCAAGGCCTTGACAATATTCTCAAACCCAGAGAAATATGGTAAACATAACACATTCTTTGGGCGAATCCTTTCACTGCATACATTATTATAATATGTACGACGAGCTTTGTTACGACAAACTTCCAAAAAATTCAGTGGGTAACAAAGCTTAAGACCAATCGAATCAATATTCTTAAATTCTTCATCTAAGAATTCTGGACTCACAACTCGAAGAGCTCTTAGATACATTGAAGAAAAAATTGACTTTTTTACATTCTCATTACATTTACATACATGACTTTTTTCTTCAATGTATCTAAGAGCTCGAGTTGTGAGTTAATTTATTGTGAGTTATTTTAACTCCAATAAAAAAAAATTGACCTCATACATAATGAAATGGGTAGCTTTATCATTTCATAAGAAAAACAATAGAGAAAATATATTAATTCATGAAAACTTGGCTTATTAGGCAAATCGGGCCTTGCATAGTAGGCTGAGAAGTGCGTTCTGGCTACTAGGTACGACATATATATATATATATATATATATATATATATATATATATATATATATATATATATATATATATATATATATATATATATATATATATATATATATATATATATATATATATATATATATATATATATGTCGTACCTAGTAGCCAGAACGCACTTCTCTTCTAATATTATATATATATTAGTATATTTTGGTAGCAGTCTTTCCTGTAGACATATATTATTAAATATGACCGAAAAAGAAAGATTAATAATTCTAATACGAATTTTCTCAATGTTTCTAATGGTTCCTTTCACTGTCGATGGTAATTGAAAAATCAGTTCTCCAAAATTCATTTTTATTTCTAGTCTGATGCGACACTTAAACACGTTTCGTAATAACTTATTGCATTTTCAAAGACTTAAGTTTACACATACACAACTATAACCTGCAAACACTAAAACAGATTTCTTACTATGCTATAATTCAAACGGCTTTTCATTTTATATACCTGCATTTGGGTGAGGTGATATGTTACAACAGTTTTGGATGAGGTGAAAACAAACTTTCAACACAAGATGGAACACGAAATATTGGGAAAAGTTAAAGGGGAAGAATGGAAGTAAATGCAAAGGGCCTATTGGCCCATATTTTTTGATGCTTCTATATTGGTGCGGAGTCTTGAAGTGGGTAGAATGTAGTTGTGCATTAATTGGGTGTTGATTGCTGGTGTTGACTTCTTAATGTGTAGTGCCTCGCCGATATCAAGCATCCTGCTATCGCTGTAACTATCGATGATTTCCTTGTTTTTTGTGAAGACTTCTCTGGTGATGGTCTGGTTGTGGGAAGAGATTATATGTTCCTTAAAGTAGCCCTGTTGCTTATGCATCATTAATCGCCTGGAAAGAGATGTTGTTGTCTTGCCTATATACTGAGTTCTTTGAGGCTTACAGTCCCCAAGTGGGCATTTGAAAGCATAGGCGACATTGGTCTCTTTTAAAGCGTTCTGCTCTGTGTCTGGAGAGTTTCTTATGAGTAGGTTTGCAGTTTTCTAGGTTTTATAGTAAATCGTCAATTGTATCCTCTGATTTTTGTCTGTAGGGATAACGCTTCTATTAACAATATCTTTCAGGACCCTTTCCTCCGTTTTATGAGCTGTGGAAAAGAAGTTCCTATAAAATATTCTAATAGGGGGTATAGGTGTTGTGTTAGTCGTCTCTTCAGAGGTTGAATGGCGTTTCACCTTCCTTCTTATGATGTCTTCAACGAAACCATTGGAGAAGCCGTTGTTGACTAGGACCTGCCTTACCCTACAGAGTTCATCATCGACTTGCTTCCATCCTGAGCTGTGGCTGAGAGCACGGTCGACATAAGCGTTAACAACACTCCTCTTGTACCTGTCTGGGCAGTCACTGTTGGCATTGAGGCACATTCCTATGTTTGTTTCCTTAGTGTAGACTGCAGTGTGGAAACCTCCGCTCCTTTCCATGACTGTTTCATCTAGAAAGGGCAGCTTCCTATCCTTCTCCATCTCGTAAGTGAAACGCAACACAGAATTCCGCTCAAAATTTGAGCGGAATTAGGTTATCTTCCCATCAGCCCGCCGGCACTCTGATGGTAATCTTGGGCATAGTATTTTATCAAATCACCTCATTCTGATGGGAAGATAGCCTCAGCTACCATCAGCTTTTTTCCGGTCGTGATGGTCGAGTGGACTAGGTGCCCTGTACACCAGTTGCATAGTGCTCCTGGCAGTATGGGTTCGAGTCTCTTCTGGGCTGTGAGTTTTCAGTTGCATGTATGCCTGGGGACCATTCAAGCTTGTTCGCATTTGTGCTCCTCACGTTTGCCCCAAAGAATGAGGTGATTTGATAAAATACTATGCCCAAGATTACCATCAGAGTGCCGGTGGGCTGATGGGAAGATAGCCTTGGCTACCATCAGCTTTTGTCCGGTCGTGATGGTCGAGTGGATTTGGTGCCCTGTACACCAGTTGCATAGTGCTCCTGGCAGTATGGGTTCGAGTCTCTTCTGGGCTGTGAGTTTTCAGTTGCATGTATGCCTGGGGACCATTC